>NC_064284.1:40491321-40739475 GCF_019186545.1 Solanum stenotomum | reverse complement strand
ATGAATATATGTTGAGTATGTATATGGTTGGCTATGGTTTTATATGTGAACATTGACTTGTATTATGTCTCTTATACTTGTGAAGTGAAGGTTTTATCAAAATAATATGAAAGCATTTATTCCTTGTAAATGTCCGTTTTGGCATGTTTTTGCATGGTCTCCATACTTAGTACTTAATTGTGCTAACCCCTTTCTTTCCTTTTTTGGACTAAAGTGTAGGGATTTGGAGATGATGACATGTCATGGCTATTTGATAGGTCTCTAAGTGTTGAAGATGAAAACTTGGTGAGTCCTTATATATTCGAGGACAATACCCTATATGTTCTTTTATGTCTTTTTAGTATTGTTTAAGTTGTGTATGGGATTGGTCCCGAATTTTGTACTCTAAAGTATTAGATGGTTTTGAGACATCATGTATAAAGTCTTCCGCTTGCTATTGTTTCTTTTTTTATGAAATGTTTTCTTGGTAAAGAAAGTTTTTAATTCTTTATGGTTTTAGTGTCTATGCGATGAAGGAATGCTAAGAGGCTTGTATTAGACCTCTTCGAGGTCGAGTATGCCGGTTACGACTAGGGGGTGCTCCCGGGTCGTGACAACATTGCATTAGGGATATGTACTTGATGAATATGCACTCTACATGCGATAAAAACATTATAAACCATGTAATTGCCCAAATAATACAAATAGAACCTTTTTCGAAAGTGAACAAGTATACAAGTAATTAAAATCAAAATTTCTAGAACCACAAACCAAGGCTCTGATATTAACACTTGAAGCGACCCTTTTTAAAGACACTTAATTTATACTTGCGACACTCAAAAGCGATTAACGAGGGCATACTGATTTTAATCTAGTAGAGGGATTAGATGCATAATGACCTTCGAAAGGTAATTTAACCAAATAACCGACGAGCTTTTCATGTATGTAGAATATCCTCACACTCAAGGATGAAATAACAAGAATATTACAAGCTTCCGAGTATCGAAATCAGCCTGCTCATGCTTCACACAAACATTTGAAAGCAATAGTAGATTTAGGATATCACAACACTTGCGTTTACACACCCCAAAAAGAACAAAACATATAGCCATATTTATATTACAATTCATGGTGACATGATCAAATCAGCCCTCAAAATCCCATGTAAATATACAACACATAGAATATGTACAAGTCCCAAGGTTTATATAAAATATAGATGCCTATATGCAAATGTGATCTTCCTTAAGACTCTCAAAACATCCCTCTCCAATGGCCAGCTTCAAGCATCATCTCGAACAGCCCCTACGATAGAAACAACTATCGCTAAGCATATAGCTTAGTGGTGTAAAAACTATAGGTTTGGATCACTCAAATTCAGCAAGTTATCATTCTCAAGTCAAGGGCAGCATAATTGAACATACTAAATAAATCAAGTAAACAATATATAAAGAGTATCAAGTTTTATATTTAAAGATCCAAATGTCAAGAATGCTCATAACACACTTTTCCAAGAGATTCAACAACAAGGCTCGCCCAATATATACATCATGTCGTCACACCAAGCACAAGCAGGTATCAAGAAGGGTCACAACCCAATAATTAAGAGAAACAAGAACCATATTAAAAATGGCTTTCTAGTTCGTACTTAAAATGGACAACTTTCATTCTTAAGACGGACTAAAAATCCAGAGTCAAGATGGTAAATGATCTGAATCAAGAGGCATGCCAAGAGTGACAAAGTCACAGCCACAAGAAGGACAAGGTCCCAACAAGAGTGCCAAGTGATCAAACAATCCGTACAAGTGGACGAGTTACACAAGCGTCTTTAATGTATTAAAGAATACCAATACGACAATGCAAAGTCACAAGAGGTAACCAAGGTACCAAAGTAAACTTTCAGATATACCAGCAGGTAAAAGGAGTAAAAGTATAAGTTTATACAAAAACCTCAGTTCTTTAGCACAAAAACAGTCCAACACAACTTCACGAGTTCAAATCGTAGACCAGCCGGCGTATCAAAGTCTTCAACTCATACACAAGGATATACAACCTTAAAAAATGATTCAATAACTTATTTACTTTCTAGTAGCTCAATAATGATGGCGTAACACACGGTTATCATCACAAGTAAGTCTAGCCTGTACAAATACGACTATACTCCAAAAATAGAAATTCTGCCCAATAAAAGTACTTCATGTAGCAACTTAGATTTCAAACAGAAAACGGCCAAAATGTAATTTATATCCTTCATAAAAGATGTAGGTACATCTCTTAAGCTTGTAAATAATCAATAATCACCGCAAAATACTCTTTGTACAAAAAGATATAATAAAAACACTAACAGTTCATCATACAGGATTTCAAATTCCAGAATCTGGACAGAACATGTCATATGTTGTGTCCCTTATTTCGTAGCCGTAAAAGCTAAATTAGAGTTTACCATAAACCTTAAATTACGAGAACAATTTATTTTAAGCAAAGTTGCAAAAATCACAAAATTTCAAGTTCCCAAAATAAGAGTAAAACATATTGTAGTAATTAAGAAATGATGCATCGACATGCAAGAGTTGGTCTAGTATTTTAGAGGTGTTACATACACCATTTTGTTAGGGTTTATAAGGAGTAGTTAACTGTCTTATAATACCCTTTTCAATACATAATTCTTCAAATTATTTTGACAAATATTCACGTCCCCGATCGGTTATTAAATCCTTTGTGCTTTTATCTAATTGATTTCATTTTCATTCATATATCTTTTAAAGTACTCAAGTGCTTCAGATTTATGAGAAATTAAATAGACATAACCAAAGCACGTGAAATTATCAATAAATATAATGAAGTGTGTAGCACCAAACCATGCCTTCACATTCATTGGACCACAAATATCAAAATGGATTTATTGTAGTGGAAAGTCCGCTCTTTTAGCCTTTCGAAATGGTTTATGCATATTCTTTCCAGCAACACAATTTTCACAAGTTGGCCTATCCATATTGGTGAAAGAACCTAAATGTCCTTCTTTTGTCAACCTATTCATTCAATCTTTCCCTATGTGACCTAATAGTGCATGTGATGTAATAACATTGATATCATTATCACTTGAATAACATGACATTACACAACGGTCAACATAGTAGTCATAAGTTGAAGGATTATAATCTAAAACGATAAAACGATCCTAACGAAGTCCAAAACCATATAAAACATTATCTAGAGTTATTCTAACACCACTATGACTAAAAAACAAATCAAAACCAATGTCGAAAAGAATAAATACAGCTACTAAGTTACATCGAATCTCTAGAGCATATAGGACGTCATGCAACATCAAGGAACGACCACCACACAAGTCCACTTTGAAAGTGTCTTTACCATTGAATTCCACCTTAGAATTATTTCCTACGTAGATCCACCTTGATTTATATGAAACTCGACAAAACTTCACAAACACTTCTTTATCTCGACTCACGTGGTCGGTGGATACCGAGTCTACAATCCACATAGGATAAGATTCAGTTAGTAAAGAAGTGCTATAAACATATGTAGAACTTAGAGATGCGTTTAGAAATTCTACCTTTCTGAGCTTGGTACATTCACGAGCAAAATTCTCCAACACTTGGAAATTATAGCACTCATTTTGCTCTTATCTCTCTTTCTTGAATAACCATTTTCCTTTCTTGGAATTTAACTTCTTCTTTTTCTTAGAGGGTCCTTCTCCGATCTCTTTGTCTTTTCCATTTCTTTTCCAATTCTTCTTGCGCTTGAAGCATGAAGATTTTGTACCACTTGACTTTACCACAAAGGCATTAGAAGCAGTTTTAGCAGCACCAAGCCGCTCATCTTCAAGTTCAAAGTGTCGAGCAATATCAAAAAAAATTTTGATCTATCATTATGGGTCAAGTTAACCTTCAAATGTTCCTAATTATTGGGAAGAAATCGAATCATTTCCTGAACTTGTTTCTCATATGAAAGAACATGGCCAACACTGTTGAGTTGATCTATCATGTTTAACATCACCCTAAGATGTTGTTTGACATCACTCTAAGATGTTGTTTGACATTTTGATCATGACACTTCTTATAAGTGTCAAATTTCATAGTTGACTTCCGAGGTGGGTTACAGACGTACCCCCATACGTTCCTCTCAGATGTACTTATATAGCATGCTTAGTAGGTAATTCCTCACATTCATGTATGAGGTCATCAATCATAGAACTAACTATTATTTCACGTGCAGTAAAATTAGCCTTTTCTCATGCTTTGAAAGCTTCAAAATCCCTTCTCTGTTGTGTAGAGTTACTCTCTTATGATTGATTCAAAAAATAATTTACATCTTCCAGAGCATTTTGTTGTTCCAATACATACCATATTTTACGACTCCAAATGTCGTAATTGTCACGGTTAAGTTTTTCACCTTTGTTCAAGTCAGCAATGGTACTTTTTGATGTCATGTCTGTCTCAAGATATAACAAGACAAGAATTTTTAAATCCATTTCGCATGTGTCATACACATTCAAACACATTAATTCTCATAAAGATTTCATATTTAATGTAAAATCGAAAAGATACATAAGCATCCAATCATCATCTACAAATTAAATATTTAATCAAAATTTGCACTTAATTTCTTAATGTGTATCCTAATATATTTTAGGCCATAATAAAAAGGAATTATATATCTAATAATTAACACCATATGATAATGCACACTAGAATAACTACACACTAATCCAAAATAGGATAAAATACACATATATTCATATTAAAATATAATCAAAGGTGTTCATTACATAATATGCACAAACAAAATAAACACTTAAATACTAGACTATGATTCTATGTGATCACGCTTGCCATCTAGCTTCAAGATTCACTGTGAACCTCCATAATGGGTCGTTAGGACCATAATCACGATAGATGTCTACTAGTTCATTTAGCTAATAATTTGGTAAGAAATTATACAGAATATCTAATCCAACGTAATCCTCAACATATATGTAAAATTCATATATTTAATTAATTTTAATCCAAATTTTTTTAGGAAATCTGGTAATTGGTCAGACAAGTCCATTTTGATATTTTTGAACTCTTCAAATAATTTTTTTTTCTTCTCTTTTACGTGCTCTTTTATCTATGGTCAGATTTTGCAGTATCTTTGAGTCATTTCTTATTACTTCTGGCTCCGAATCTCAATCATTTTATATTTTGATCCTTTTGTGTCGCATCCTTCTACCATTTCTTTTTGCTCCTATATTAGTATCACTCTCACTTGGAGCAATTTGAGCATGTTCTCATTCAACTATATCTAAAATGGGAACAAAAAATCATAAATATGGTTAAAGACCATTTAATGCGACAACATATGTCAGAAATTTCTGATAGAAGACAAGAGAATTTATTAAAACAGAGTTTACTCCTAAAGAATTATTATAATACCAATTTAATTATTTTTCAAAACCATAATATATTTTCACACATATATAAACATATGGTTATTTATAATATATCAACTCTTTCAGTACTTTGTTAATCCCCTTAAAAATAATATATAAAGAAATGAAGTGACTTGATGAATATAAGATCTTCAAAATAAATAATACTCAAAGTCACATTAAATGCTATACTCCCTCTGTCCCAATTTATGTGGCACTTTTCATTTTTCGAGTCAAACAATTTAAGTTTGAACGAGATTTGCACATGGAATCTTCAATTTTTTTTGAAGTAAAATTTATATATTTGTAAGCTATGTAAAAAGTACTATAAGTCACAATAATTGAAAATACAAAATGTTTATAAAATCGATGGATAATTTACGGTCAAATATAGATTTGTTTGAATCTTGAAATCCGAAAAGTGCCACATAAAATGGGACGGAGGGAGTATTATTTTTTTTATAAAAAGAGAAATAACACTTCATATTCCTAAAAGAAACTGAACACGTTTTTCAAAATAAATATTTAATGAACAAACATGTCATATCTCTCTTTTTGTTTCTTTTGTTTAATTATTTTTTAAAAAAAAATAATTAAAGTCCATGTTGACTCATTCAGCAAACACAAAAAATAGAGAGTACAAACTATTTTCTCATAATAAGTACAACAAAATTAGTTAGCCTTCTTTTAGAGGCTCACACGTTTTTCTTCCTTTTTTAAAACAAGAAAAAATTGTACTACAATATGAAGTAGTACTACAAGGAAAAAAAAAGAGAATTCTTGTTGATAAAGGATAACTTTGTTTAAATGGCTATTACCTTCTTTCTATTCAGCAAAGTCATTCTAATATATATCTCATAGAAATTAAGCTTTTCTTTTAGCTTCTTCTTTTTCACCACATATGTTCGATTCTTATGGAAAAAAAACTTACTGCTTCTTCTCCACGTTCAAATATACATTATTTGAATCATTCCTTCTTCTTTATCTAAATTAAGAATAGTCTCAACAAATTTGATTCCCCCCAAAAAATTGAAGGAGTATTAGATCTATTATTAGATACTAAACCTTTCAAGCATGTGAGTTCAAACAGTGAGTAATTATATTATTTAAATAAAAAGCAATTAACCTTGGCTTTGATACCATTGAAAGGTTATTCTAACAAGAACAAGAATGTGTACTTGATAACTACAATGAAATGATAATGAATTCTTGTGAAAGGTTGATTCAAGTCTAACTTTTAATCTTAATGAATCAAAGCCATGTTTCATAAAATAAGAGTCACTTTTATTTTATTAATATCAGTGAATAAGATAGAAATTTCTTATTCTTTTTCTCCCTCTATTTTTTTGTTTTTGTGCTCCTCGCTCTTATTTTCTTAAAAAGGTTCAACACTCATTTTTAAAAAGGGAAATCAGTGTGCGTTGGAGTACTATTCCCATCCCTTTTTCAAATTGGTACATTTATTATTTGCTCCCATTGTGTTTATACTTTAATAGATCCTGGATCTACTTTGTCTTATTTACTCCATTTATTGCGGCAAAGTTATGTATAGTCGAAGAGTCATTAGATCGACCCTTTATTGTATCTACACTAGTTAGTGAGTCTATTGTTTCCAGGAGAATCTATCGAGGTTGCACGGTAGAAATTATCGACCGTCAGACCTCTATAGATCTTGTAGAGTTAGACATGGTCAATTTCGACGTCATTATGGGTATGGACTGGTTAGCGTCTTGTTATGCTAATGTTGAGTGCCGAATAAAGATTATTGGATTCCACTTTCCAGGAGAGGCAGTTCGGGAATGGAAAGGCGATACAGCGACGCCGAAAGGTAGGTTTATTTCCTATCTTAAGGCGAGGAGGATGATAACTAAGGGTTGTATTTATCATCTTGTTCACGTTCATGATATAGATGTAGAACCACCAACCCTTCAGTCTATTCTGGTAGTTAATGAGTTTCTAGATGTATTTCCAGACGAGCTCCCTGGTATCCCTCTAGAACGGGAAATTGATTTTGCTATTGATATGCTACCAAGTACAAAACCCCTATAAATCCCTCCTTATAGAATGACTCCTGCTGAGATAAAGGAGTTGAAGGATCAACTTAAAGACTTACTGTATAAAGGCTTTATTAGGCCTAGTGCTTCACCATGGAGTGCGCCAATGTTGTTCGTAAGGAAGAAAGATGGCTCACTAAGAATGTGTATCGATTACCGACAGCTGAATAAGGCAACTATAAAGAATAAGTATCCCCTTTCGAGGATAGATGACTTGTTTGATCAGTTACAAAGTGCTAAGTGTTTCTCAAAGATCGATTTAAGATCAGGGTACCACCAGATACGAGTTCGGGAGAAAGGCGTTCCAAAGACAGTTTTTAGAACCAGATATGGACACTTTGAGTTCTTGGTAATGTCTTTTGGATTAACTAATGCCCCAGCATTGTTCATGGACCTGATGAATTGTATATTCAAGCCGTATCTGGACTTGTTTGTGATTGTATTTATTGATGATATTTTGGTGTATTCACGTTCAAAAGTTGAGCATGCAAATCATCTGCGAGTAGTCCTTCAAGTTCTTTGAAACCGAGAACTTTATGCAAAGTTTTGTAAGTGTGAGTTTTGGTTGGACTCTGTGGTTTTCTTAGGCCATATTGTATCAGATGCAGCATTGCGGTTGATACACAAAAGATTGAGGAGGCCGTAAAGACTTGGCCCAGACCCATGACTCCGACTGAGGCTCATAGTTTCTTAGGGTTAGCTGGGTACTACAGAAGGTTTATAGAGGGGTTTTCTTCAATTTCTGCCCCATTAACGAAGCTGACTCAAAAGGCAGCTAAGTTCTAGTGGACTGAGGCTTGCGAGCATAGTTTCCAAGAGCTAAAGGACAAGTTGACATCAACACCAGTTCTTGCATTGACAGAGGGTTTAGAAGGCTATGCGGTGTATTGTGATGCTTCTAGTGTTCGGTTGGGATGTGTTCTAATGCAACATGGTAAGGTTATCGCATATGCTTCAAGGCTGTTGAGAAAGCATGAGAGAACTATTCGACCCACGATTTAGAGTTGGCTACAGTTGTGCATGCATTAAAGATCTGGAGACACTATTTGTATGGCGTTCCTGTTGACATCTTCACAGATCATAAAAGCCTTCAATATATCTTTAAATAGAAGGAGTTAAATTTGTGACAACGTCAATGGCTTGAGTTACTCAAAGACTACGATGTGGACATTTTATATCATCCAGGAAAGGCGAATGTGGTAGTTGATGCCCTCAGTCAAAGATCTATGGTAGTTTATCATATTTAGATGGTGAGAAGCATGAGATAGCGCAAGAGCTTCATCAGTTATCTATCTTGGGAGTCAGATTGTTAGAGGCAGAAGATTGTAGGGTAACAATTCAGGACACAGCAGTATCATCTCTAGTTGTAGAAGTAAAATCAACACAACAAAAGGATCCTAGCTTAGAGCAACTCTAAGCCAAGGCTCAGAATCAACATACTTTAGCATTTGATATAGCAGGAGATGGAGTCCTTAGATATAATAGTCGATTGTGTGTTCCAAATGTTGCAGGGCTTCCGCATCGGATTATGGAAGAGGCACATCATTCCCGTTATTCTATTCACCTTGGTTCGACGAAGATGTACCATGATATTAAGGAGATCTATTGGTGGTACGGGATGAAGAAGGACGTTGCTGAGTTTGTGGCACAGTGTCCTAACTGCCAACAACTGAAGGTTGAGCACTAAAAGCATGTTGGGCTAGTTCAGGAGATAGCCATTCCTTTGTGGAAGTGGAAAGCAATTAATATGGATTTTATTACGGGGTTAGCTCGATCGCGTTGCAAGTTTGAATCTATTTGGGTAATTGTTGATAGACTAACAAAATCAGCCCACTTCGTACCAGTCAGGGCTAATTTTACGGCCAAAGACTATGCAGGGCTCTATATTAGGGAGATTTTTAGGCTACACGGTGTCCCAGTATCTATTATCTCTGATAGAGGAGCACAATTCACGGCCAACTTCTGGAAGTCCTTCCAAAAAGGACTGGGACACATGTTAATCTTAGTACAGCCTTTGACCCTCAGACAGATGGTCAGGTTGAGCGCATAATTTTGATGCTCGAGGATATGTTATAAGCGTGTATGCTAGACTTCAAGGGAAGTTGGGATGAACACTTGCCTCTTATTGAGTTCGCATACAATAATAGTTATCATTCCAGCATCGGGATGGCACCTTCTGAGGCTTTGTATGGGCGAAAATGTAGATTCCCCATTGGATGGTTTGAGGTAGGTAAGTCAGGGTTGATTGGACCTGACTTAGTATAAAAGACAATGGAGCAGGTCAAGCTCATACGGGAGAGGTTGCTAATAGCTTAAAGCCGACAGTATTCATACTCAGATGTGCGACGAAGGGACTTAGAGTTTTACATCGATGACTGGGTATTCTTAAAAGTCTCACCTATGAAGGGGGTTATGAGATTTGGCAAAAAAGGCAAGGTTAGTCCAAGCTTCATTGGGCCATACCAAATCCTTCGGAGGGTAGGAAGAGTGGCTTATGAGTTAGAATTGCCTTCGTGGCTAGAATCTGTTCATCAAGTTTTCCATATATCTATGCTACAGAAGTGCGTAGGAGACCCTTCTTGGGTTGTCCCAATTGAGGATGTTCAAATCACAAAGGAGTTGTCCTACGAGGAAACTCTAGTTGCCATATTAGATCGGCAGGTCTGTAAATTGAGGAACAAAGAGGTGGCTTCGGTTAAAGTATTGTGGAAAAACAAGAATAGAGAAGAGGTGCCCTGGGAAGCTGAGGATGGCATGAGGTCTAAATATCCTCACTTGTTTCATACCCTAGGGTGATGGCATATCAGTTTATATTGGTGCAATGAGGTAAGATACCTATCTGATTTTTTTTATATTGTTGCTTATTATTATTGTTGTTGTCGTTATATATTTCCTCACACTGTTATTACGAAGCTATACTGCTTAGCAATTTATGTCATCATGTTAGACGCCAAGGTTAGACTTTTTGCATTTTAGGTTCCTGGATAGTGACAATGCCAAAGGATACTCTGCCTAAATTTTGGAAACACCTAAGGACTAAACCGTGTTATTCATATTTTTTTTTCATTCGAGGACGAAAGTTTCTAAGGGGGGAAGGATGTAACACCCCGACTTTTCAAAACGTCTAAATTAACCCGTATCTTCGTGGAAAGACAAGGAGAGTGAATAATAAATTAAGAATGATGTGGTATGTCAAATTTTAAGTGTTCAAGGGTTGTATCTCATGATTTGAAGTTAGGTAAGTGGCAAATTAAAAGTTAGCGAAAGTTATCGTAAGTTCCTCTTTAAAGATTTCTCTAAAGTTTGGGTCAAATGTCTTGAATGTTTTCTCCCAATATATAAAGAGTTAGATGACCTATCACCCATTAAATCGAAGGCCTAGGAGTCTAGTTTGTAACTCACAAAATCCCGTATCCAACCGACATTAGAGTAAAATGTTATGAGGGTTTTACTACGGACTGTCGGAGTAGAATCCGGGTCGAGTCAAAAATGTGGTTTGTCGGCTTACTCAACGTTTTAAGCCATGAAAACATTTCTTTTCACATCCAAACTAGAAATAAAGCTTAAGAGATGGTTCCTATGGAGTTCTTGAATGATGAAGGTTGTTTTTTGACGATTTCTACCATTAAAGGTTGCCCCCGTGCCTACAAACACAATCTCTACATGTGGCAATCATTTTTCCCTCCTATTAGCTGCGTTTGGAGCTAGTTTTTGAAGATATAAATTTGTAGTTATAGGTGTTTATTTAAGGTTTATAATTGGCTAACTAAGGTAATCATCTTGGGACCCTTTTATGGTTATTTTTATGAATTTCTACGAACGTTTCGACAAGTTGGGACAATATGGCAAATCTGCCGATTTAAGATTAATTATGAACTCTTTATAGGTGCATTTCAGCTGTGTATATATAGTGATTGTGAAGCTTAGTACATAAGGAACAACTTTTGTGAAGGAACTACGGTCTTTCGAGCGTTCATTGGAAAAGTATGTTAAGGCAATTCCCTACTTACAGCATGTTTCTTTAAAGCTTAGGAGCAATGTAATTGGGTTGTTATCCTTGTTGCACTTGTAGCCATTATTGTTGATTGTTGGCGGCTCGAGTTGATATAATCCTCCCTTCTAGAGATTTTTATTCAGTTAGTAGCGTCCCTATGTTGGACACGACTTAGAGGCTATTTGTATGGGTTGCTTATAACTAAATTGCTCGCTTTTAGCAATTGGATTGTTATTGTTGCCCTTGGGGCTATTGTGGTTAGCTGCAAGAATGTGATCTATGCCTAGAAGGTATATGTTCGGCCTACAAGGCTATATGGATGCCTAAAAGGGCTATGAGTTT
Source organism: Solanum stenotomum (assembly GCF_019186545.1). Lineage (NCBI taxonomy): Eukaryota > Viridiplantae > Streptophyta > Magnoliopsida > Solanales > Solanaceae > Solanum > Solanum stenotomum. The sequence continues at coordinate 40,727,675 of NC_064284.1, read as the reverse complement.
CCTATGGGGCTATATTGATGCCTAGAAGGGCTATGAGTTGCCTACAGGGCTATATTGACGCATAAGAAGGCTATGTGCTTCCTACAGGGCCATGTTGTTGCTTAGGAGGGATATGAGTTGTCTATAAGCTATGTTGATGCCTAAGAGAGTTATGTTCTGCCTACGGGGTTATATTAATGCCTTAGAGGGCGGCTGCCTACGGGGCTAGGGGACTACCAATAGGGGTATATAGGTTGATTGGCACCTTACGGGATTATTGGGGCCTGAGTAGGTGGTCTTGTGTGTTGTTTCTACCTGTCGAGCTTATTGGGGCTTGGTTAGGTTGTTGTTTTATTATTTTTGATAAGTTTAGATTTAGGAGCAGGTCAGTACACTTATCTTATCCTTGATTTACTTATCAGATTATTCTAGTGTAATGACCCGAGAGCACCCCCTAGCCGTTACCGGCGTATTTGACCTCTCGAAGGTCTTATACAAGCCCTTAGCATTCGTCATAACATATATCATAGAAGAATAGCAGAAAATTTAAAACTTTTTCATAATATAACACAAGACTTAAACAGTCACATCATTTAAACCTTTAATATAAAATCGGAGTACTACGTCTCAAGGTAGCCATCTTAAAACACGACTACAATATAAGAGGGACACAACCCTTACAATACAAAAGAAACTACTATCTAGTACATTGAACTTAAGGAAACTCCTTAACATAAAGGTCCTTGAATCTTTAAGGACACACCCGAACTTGGAAAAAGTAAGCCAAGCTCATCACTTCTAGGAAAGGCCCTTTAACCACCACCACCTACACTTGGCGTAAAAGATGAAGAAGAATGGTGTTAGTACAAGAATGCACTAAGTATGATAACCATGCAAAAACATGTTTTTAAAAGGGACATTTAGTTGGAAACCATACATCATGACTTTTTAGAGAAACTTCAAGAACATTTAGTACATTAGGCACAACATAAACCACATACATCATCATACACACGGAAACCATTCATAATAGCACATAGAGCCACTTATAACATTTTAGGCACATTCAATGCATACAATACATTACCTTCCTCTTTATCTTAACTTTTTTCCTCAAGCAACCCTTGGGGAATACTTGGTGCAATGTATCACCTTAAGGTTACCAAGGGTGAACTTACATATAGCCTTCATCAATCCAACCACATATATTCATAAAGTCATAAGCACACCATAAGACATAGTCTTCACATAGGAACTATCACCTAAAACAACCCCTAAGTCAAACTAGTGCAATGTGCAAGTAGCATCCCATAATACTACTCACACCAAGTGTTCCTAAGAAGACACCATAGACTAGGCACATCATATTCAACAAGTCATAACATCTTCATTTAACATTAGACATAAGACCAACATACTTCATAAAATCATATAAGGACTCATTCCTTTACTATATCATTAGTCATAACCCATTTAATTCATATCATAGGTAAACCACCCACACAACCCCTTCACAAGCTCACTTGTGCAATGTACATATGGAGTCCCACACCCCCACATATACTAAGCAAACCCATTAAGAAGTCATAAGTGTAATTCACATGCATAATCATACTTCATGTCTTGACATAAGTAAAGTCAACCTTAACATGCTTTCATATTAACATACATAGACCATAGTCTTCATTACATAAAGAGCTTAATCATAACCTCTCTTAAAGTCCTCTTGCGGAATGCATAAGTAGGGTTGATAGTCCTACCTACACTAAGTAACTCTTCAAGAAATCATGACTAGAGTTCATACTCTTATCATAGTTCATTTCTTAACTTTCGGGAGACATTGCCATAATCGACATAGACCATGTGAGCTACAAAGAATCTGGTGTTCTACTCCCACACCAAAAAGAGAGGGTACTACTTGCCAAGGTAGGACCTACATACATAATAGCTATCTAGTGGATCCACTAAGCTAAGACCTACGGGAGCACGTAGTTATGGAACAAGGAGATTGCTACTAGAAACGTTGAGTTACTAGGCGTGGAGGTTTCCATCTCATGACACAACATCTATGTTGGGAACCCGGACTTGCTAAACGTGAAGGTTCTCTTGTGGGAAACCGTACTTGCTAAACGTGAAGCCCCCACTCTCATTTTTCATGTTCACTCGGTGCTAAGCTCCAACTCCCTTTTTAAACATCTTTAAGCCATTATTTAACATTAGTTCATAAAATAGGCTTTAGGGACTTAACCCGTCATATCATATAGCTCATAGGTTTCTAAGATGAGAATGACCTTTCATCATAGAACCTACATTATGTGAGAATGACCTTTCACATAGTCATACCATATTCATATCATAGTCTAGTTTAGAGTACAATTGAGGAAACCTTTCAAGAGACTCACTTTCACTAGATTATCATAAACCTTATTCATTCATTCATGTGTGTGTACATATGTGAGAAAGCCTTTCGCATAAACACCTTTATACAGCACATATTCATACCTTGCTAATCATACACTTTGCATGCATAATAAGATGTAAGGGTGCGTATATGAGTTAACCTTTCAATAGACACCATAACACATCATATTCATAGCTATACATGTAGGGTGTGTGTGTGCATATTGATCCATATAGTGACATAATAGCAACAACATTGATATTGAGTGCACTTCCGTTCAATGGATCACAACACATTCACAATGTCCCCAAATCATGAGCAATTCACATATAAAGCCTTTAGGGATTCTACACCACAAACCCACACTTCATCATAAGAGACAAGGACACATTCAACATTGAATAGGTACTCCTAACATGTATATGATCAAACATTCATATAGTGGTCATATAGGTATGGGTCATTCCACAATAGTACTTAACATAATCAATCATGTAGACCACACCTTATCCCTAACATTATCATTCACATTATACTCCTCATCCTAAACACACTTTAAACATCATGCTAGCATTGAGGATTTCATACATAACCTTCATAGCACAACTTCATAAACATATGCATCATAATCATCAATTCACTTCACATCTATTGCCTTCAAGGCCATGATCTTCAACATACATAGATAGACAATAAGTAAACACCGCCAGCATAAGTGGACCAAACCACACAACATCAATTTTCATACTATAGACTAGAAGTTAGGTCAACTTACCAATTCTCCAAGCCATGATCACCATGAATCAATCCTCAACAATTCATAATCAATTGACATAGATAGCAATAAGAATCAACAATGTAATTCAATAACATATACATAATCTACGTACAATTCTATAAACAAAGGGATCAACCCATAACTTTGCCCATAAGGCCATAATTCTCAACTCATCAATATACCAACAATTCAACATGAATAAGTATAGATAATCATAGGAAACATCAATACAATCTAATCTAAATGTAATTTCACTAATAGAGATCATATTCACGAAGACCCACATCGTAGGCCAATTTTTGAGAATTTGGGGATCATGGGTTCTTAAAGAATTTCTTTGAAAATTGTCTAAAAAACCTTAATTCCACATTAATTCATCAATAGAATGATTTATAAAATCGTTTGACAAGGGACCCATGTTTAGATTGAAAATTGGGAATTTTGGTCTTTGAATCACTTTTGAAAATCTTTGATAGAACTCCTTGAATGAGAGGTTATTCAAGAATCAAGAGTTATCATACCTTAATTATTGAATACCCATGAAATTGAAAAAGAAATCAGTTGAAAACCCATCTTCTAGCTTGAGCTTCATCAAGGTCTTCAATGGAGTTTTTGAGAGAATCTATTTTGAGAGGGAAGGGTCAATTTGAAGAATGGGGTCTAATTCTACGTTTTGGGGCTTTAACCAACTTAAAATACCCTAAAATACGTAGAATAACCGTCTATAATAATTCCCCAAAGTATCCAAACTACCCCTCACTTAGTTGGACCTTTTAAACAACTCAAACTTGAGTTTTATTTTCGCAGATTTCGTCGGCAACCATGTCCTCAACGCGGAGGTGTTCCCACAAGTTTCTTGAAATTAAATTTCGAGACAGTAGAGTCCGCGGTGTCTCCGCGACGTGGAGCTATGTTTTGGCCATTAGTGGAGCAGGTCCGCGATGCGGAGCCACTCCCTCCATGCACAACTTCAAGTTGCCATGGCAGCTTGTTTGGCCAAGGGTTGGGGTCCTCCTCGGGGACTCTTAGGGTGGTCCCGGGGAGTCGTACCCGAACGTTTTGACCCTAAAAATATTTATTAAGACACTAGGGTCACCTCCACTGATTTCAGACTCCAAGAAACACATAAAAACATGAACAACATACTAGAACACACCAACACGCAAAAGACTAGTTTCCGAACGTCTTGGTCGTCCCTTGACGTTTGACTTCCAAACTCTTTAAAACTGACTAAAAAAAGGCTATTCTTCATTATCTTAACAAGTTATTAATGCATAAAACCCATGTAAGGCTCTACTTTATCATAATTCATTTTGAGGGTCGTTACAATATCCCCAACTTAGGAACATTCGTCCTCGAATGACACTTAAAACACTTCCGAGGACTCAATGACCCAACTAGCAGCCCACAATACACAACATACAACATCAACATAAGAGCACACATCAAGGAGGAACATCAACTCCACATAAAAGGCTCAAAACAACTTTGTGCAATTCAAGAAAGTAGCAACACATCTACCAACTCCTTATGCATCATCTTTATTATTCCCCATTTCATTGGAGGAACTTCCTTCTCCAAATCATCACTATGCTTAAAACTCTTTACTTCTCATAAGTATATAAGGAACTACCTTCTCCATATTCAATGAGCATCAACATATAAATTAAGCAATCAACAAGACATTTCTTTAATAAGACAACATCAAGCATGCTCATTACAACTCTTATAAAGTCAACATCACACAACATCTTTTGGTGCAATTTCAATCATGAGAAATAAAGTTCGTGAAAACTCAAAATACAACTTAAGCATGAATTTTCACAAAAATATGCACATACAAGGAAATCATGTCATAATCATCATTCTCATTTCAAACACCAAAGAAACACAACATGCAACTATCTCATTAAAGCACGTTATGCAATTTTATCATAAGAAATCATTTAAGCATGCACTTCAAATCAACTCATGCAACACAAGCAAGTAGAAACTTTATTCACCAACTCATAATGCATTAACCACATAGGCCTTTCGCATGTTCATAGGAGGAACTACCTTCTCCTAAGAGTGACATGATATTTAGCCCTTTTATATCATCATCGGGTCCATTATGCAATGGCTTTCAAGTGCACACATAGACATGATCAACATTTCCACTCATGAGGCAATTAAGCAATTCATACTAGTTGCACCCTAACATGAGGATTATAGATCATCTACTAGTCTTATCATTTAATCATCATACTATCAAGAACATACATGTCATTACCATGTTTAGTTATGTTCAAGGAGGGACTACCTTCTCCTAGTCACAACATACACACATGGCATCATAAAACTCATAACCAAGCATTACACAAAGGTCAATTCATTTAACGAGAAATTCCAACTTCTAACCTAAGCATGCTCATACTCTCTTCCTCATGAAGTCAAGAGTGCATTCACCATATAAAGATGCATATTGACATGAGAAACATGAATTCTTATTACTAAAATTCCATTTTTATGTAGTAAGAATCCTTCAAATCATGCATAACATACGGATATCATGCAACTCATAATCATATGCAAGACTCCAAAACATGAACAGGCTACTAGGAACTCTTTGGTCTCAAGCTTGAATAAGTATAGAATGAAAAGATAAGGATATCAACAACCTTACAACTCACTCATCATCCCCCACTTAGGGTAAACCCATCTAAGAGCACATTAAAGTAACCAAGAGAACTATCACTTACCAATTAAGCACAATCCCCTCTCTTGGGATCAAGTTATGCAAACTCCTTTAATCATTACCTCCTTCATCTCTAAGTTAGGAACCATTCTCCACTAAATCTTCACTATACTCCCTTAGGTGAGGATTTCAAAATCCAAACAAAATGAGTATCTATACCACTCCACTGCATATCTATCACCCAAAGTGGTTCTCAACATGGAGAACTCAAGGAAGATCAATGTAGAAATATTAATGGCACTCAAAACCTTACCATCTAGGCATATTATCCCCCACTTGGGGTTAGCTTAACCAACTCCTTATCACATCATACCCTTATCATCACCTTTGGTGTAACTTTCCGCTCAACCATGCCTAGGTATTATCTAAACACCCTCTTTGAATGACCATACTTAAGATCAACCTTACAAGACAACTATCCACTTTAGAGTTAGTCAACATCTATTCTATTGTCCTTCCCATGAACTAAGGGGTACATGCAACTTTCCAAGTTAACCTTAGAGCAAAACACTATCCTAACTCATAGGACAAAACCCCTTTTTTCCGCTCTGAGGGCAAGCCTACACAAGAACTCTGATTCACACAAGGACAACCATGAAGCATCACTCAAAAAGGCAACTTTCAACTTACACTAGTTACCACATTCCTTCAAAACTCCTCAAATCTTCACCATGACTTTCTACTATCATTACCCATCACCGTAAAGCAACTCATCATGCTAAAAAGGATTTCATTCTCACCATAATGACTCTTACCATACGAGAAGTACACCACCATACAACATTTTCAATGTAATACTCCCAACCTCATAGGTCACACATAGCCATGATTGGCATTACAATACCATTTCCAAATCTACCTTCATATATACTCATATAGTCACCACATCATTATAAGCATTAAAACACACATTTTCTTCCCTTGATCCTTGCAACATCACCCCTTCCAAGTAATCACATCTAGAAGACCACCGGACAAGGGAAAATAAGAGAGAGAGATCATAGTGAGTTAAGCTCTACGGCACGACACAAGAGTAATGAAGAAAGTGAAACTTCTATCGTACTATAGCCTCTCGCTCATAGATGTGTCGCGACTCACACCGATGAACAAGACTCTACTAGACGTGGCTCATGAAATGTTGAATCCTAAGACCATTTTCATAACCTTATGTTCTAATACCAAGTTTGTAACGACCCGAGAGCACCTCCTAGCCATTACTTGCGTATTCGACATCTCAGAGGTCTTATACAAGCCCTTAGCATTCGTCATAGCATTTATCATAGAAAAATACCAGAAAATTTAAAACTTCTCCATAATATAACAAAAGACTTAAAAGTCACCTCATTTAAACCTTTAATACAAAATCGGAGTACTACGTCTCAAGGTAGCCATCTTAAAACATGACTACAATTCAAGAGGGACGCAGCCCTTACAATACAAAAGAAATTACTATCTAGTACATAGAACTTAAGGAAACTCTTTAACATAAAGGTCCTTGAATCTTTAAGGACACACCCGAACTTGGGAATATTAAGCCAAGCTCATCACTATTAGAAAAGACCCTTTAGTCACCATCACCTACACTTGGTGTAATAAAATGAAGAAGAATGGTGTTAGTACAAGAATGAACTAAGTATGATAATCATGCAAAACATGCTTTTAAAAGGACATTTAGTTGGAAACGATGCATCATGCCTTTTTAGAGAAACTTCAAGAACATTTAGTACATAGGCACAATATAAACCACATACATCATCATACACATGGAAACCATTCATAATAGCACATAGAGTCACTTATAACATTTTAGGCACATTCAATGCATACAATACCTTACCTTCCTCATTATCTTAACTCCTTTCCTCAAGCAACACTTAGGGAATACTTGGTGCAATGTATCACCTTAAGGTTACCAAAGGTGAACTCACATATAGCCTTCATCAATCCAACCACATATATTCATAGAGTCATAAGTACAACAAAAGACATAGACTTCACATTGGAACCATCACCTAGGACAACCCCCAAGTCACACTAGTGCAATGTGCACGTAGCATCCCATAATACTACTCCCACCAAGTGTTCCTAGGAAGACACCATAGACTAGGGACATCATATTCAACAAGTCATAACATCTTCATTTAACATTAGACATAAGACCAACATACTTCATAACATCATATAAGGACTCATTCCTTTACTACATCATTAGTCATAACCCATTTAGTTCATATCATAGGTAAACCACCCGCACAACCCCTTCACAAGCTCACTTGTGCAACATGGGGTCCCATACCCCCACATATACTAAGCAAACCCATTAAGAAGTCATAACTGTAATTCACATGCATAATCATACTTCATGTCTTGACATAAGTAAAGTCAACCTTAACATGCTTTGATTTTAACATACATAGATCATAGTCTTCATTACATAAAGAGCCTAATCATAACCTCTCTTAGAGTCCGCTTGTGCAATGCATAAGTAGGGTCCATAGTCCTACCTACACTAAGTAACTCTTCAAGAAATCATGACTAGAGTTCATATTCTTATCTTAGTTCATTTATTAACATTTAGGAGACATTTCCAAAACAGACATAGACCATGTGAGCTACATGGAATCCGGTGTTCTACTCCCATACCTAAAAGAGAGGGTACTACTTGCCAAAGTAGGACCTACATACATTATAGCTATCTAGTGGATCCACTAAGCTAATACCTACGGGGGCACGTACTTATGGAGCAAGGAGATTGCTACTAGAAAACCTTGACTTACTAAAGATGGAGGTTTCCATCTCATGAGACAACATCTATGTTGGGAGCCCGGACTTGCTAAACGTGAAGGTTCTCTTGTGGGAAGCCGGACTTGCTAAACATGAAGCCCCCACTCTCATTTTTCATGTTCACTCGGTGCCAAGCTCCAACTCCCTTTTTAAACATCTTTATGCCTTTATTTAGCATTAAGTCAGAAAGTAGGCTTTAGGGACTTAATCCCTCATATCCTATAGATCAAAGGTTTCTAACATGAGAATAACCTTTCATTATAGAACCTACATTATGCGAGAATGACCTTTCACATAATCATACCATATTCATATCATAGTCTAGTTTAGAGTACAATTGAGGAAACCTTTCAAGAGACTCACTTTCACTAGATTATCATAAACCTTATTCATTCATTCATGTGTGTGTACATATGTGAGAAAGCCTTTCACATAAACACCTTTATACAATACATATTCATACCTTGTTAATCATACACTTTGCATGCATAATAAGATGTAAAGGTGCATATAAGAGTTCACTTTTCAATAGACACCATAACACATCATATTCATAGCTATACATGTATAGTGTGTGTGCGCTCCTCATAGTGACATAATAGCAACAACCTTGACATTGAGTGCACTTCCCTTCAAGGGATCACCACACATTCACAATGTCCCCAAATCATGAGCAATTCACATATAAAGCCCTTAGGGATTCTAGACCACACACCCACACTTCATCATAGGAGACAAAGACACATTCAACATTGAATAGGTACTCCTAACATGCATATGATCAAACATTCGTATAGGGGTCATATAGGTAGGGGTCATTCCACAATAGTACCTAACATAATCAATCATGTAGACCACACCTTATCCCTAACATTAGCATTCACATTATACTCCTCGTCATCAACACACTTTAAACATCATGCTAGCATTGAGGATTTCATACATAACCTTCATAGCATAACTTCATAAACATATGCGTCATAATCATCAATTCACTTCACATATATTGCCTTCAAGGCCATGATCTTCAACATGCATATATAGACAAGAAGTAAACACGTCCACCATAAGTGGATCAAACCACCCAACATCAATTTTCAAACTATAGACTAGAAGCATGGTCAACTTACCAATTCTCCAAGCCATGATCACCATGGATCAATCATTAACAATTCATAATCAATTGACATAGGTAGAAATAGGAATCAACAATGTAATTCAATATCATAAACATAGTCTAGGTACAATTCCATAAACAAAGGAATCAACCCACAACTTTGCCCATAAGGCCATAATTCTCAACTCATAAATATACCAACAATTCAACATGAATAAGTATAGACAATCATAAGAAACATCAATGCAATCTAATCTAAACATAATTTCATCAATAGAGATCATATTTACAAAGACCCACATCATAAGCCAATTTTGAGAATTTGGGGATCATGGGTTCTTCAAGAATTTCTTTGAAAATTGTTTTAAAAACATTAATTCCACATTAATTCATCAATAGAATGATTTAGAAAATTTGACAAGGAACCTATGTTTAGATTGAAAATTTGGAATTTTGGTCTTTGGACACTTTTGAAAATCTTTGATAGAACTCCTTGAATGAGAGGTTATTCAAGAATCAAGAGTCACCATACCTTAATTATTGAAGACCCATGAAATTGAAGAAGAAATCAGTTGAAAACCCATCTTCTAGCTTGAGCTTCATCAAGGTCTTCAATGGAGTTTTTGAGAGAATCTATTTTGAGAGGGAAGGGTCAATTTGAAGAATAGGAACTAATTTTAGATTTTAGGGTTTTAACCAACTTAAAATACCCTAAAATTGGTAGAATAACCATTTATAATAATTCCCCAAAGTACCCAAACTACCCCTCACTTAGTTGGACCTCTTTAAATAAGTCAAACTTAAGTTTTATTTTTGCAAATTTCATCGGGAAACGAGTTCGTGACGTGGAGGTGTTCCCACAAGTTTCTGGATATTAAATTTCGAGGTAGTAGAGTCCGCGACATGTCCGCGATGCGGACAAAACATTTGGCCCTTGGTGGAGCTAGTCCGCGACACGGACATGCTCCCTCCAAGCACAACTTCAAGCTTTCTTGGCAGCTTGCTTGGCTTAGGTTGGGGTCCTCCTCGGGGACCCTTAGGGTGGCCCTTGGGGCATCTTATCCGAACGTTTTGACCCTAAAAACATTTATTAAAACACTAGGGTCACCTCCACTGATTTTAGACTCCAAACAACACATAAAAACATGAACAACATACTAGAACACACCAACACGTAAAAGACTAGCTTCCGAACGTCTTGGTCATCCCTTGACATTTGTCTTCCAAACTCTTTAAAACTGACTTAAAAGGCTATTATTCATTATTTTAAAAAGTTATTAACGCATAAAATTCATGTGAGGCTCTACTTTATCCTACTTCATTTTGAGGGTTGTTACATCCTCAGTAGCAGGATTGACTTTTATTCGGTTGGCTAGCCCCTTTCCTCCGGAGCTACCAGAGTTGGGAGGTTTGTTTCCTTTTGTTGTATATATCTCTATGGATAGGCTGGGGCTCTGTCCCGCTAATATTAAATACTCTTAAAGGCTTGCAGATTAGTGTGTGGGGTGTATAGCTACGCTATGGCCATACTAACCTAATTTGTTGGTTTGCTGAAGCTTGTGAGTTGTTTGATGTATTGTATTGATATACCTTCTTTTAGTTTTGGTATAGATATCATGGTGGCTTCGACGGTCCAATCAGGAAATCTGTGCTAGTTGGCTATTTATTTATATAATCTCCTGGGTGTAGCTATTTCTTTTATAGATCAGTTGACAGGGGCCGTGCCCGCCGAGGGATTAGTTTTAAGCTGAGATATACTAGTTTGTTTTATTGATTACGTGTGGCTGCCATGCACTAGTAGCAAATGGTTCGGCAGGGTCAGCTCGGGCCTGAGTTTTGGCATTAAGTGCCAGTTGCACCCTCGAGTTTGGGGCATGACAAACTTGGTATCACAGCAACGTCGTATCCTAGGGAGCCATGTCTAGTAGAGTCTTGTTTATAAATGTGTTGTGCACCACATCCGATAAGAAAGTAGTTATCGGGCATGTTAGAATGGCTATCCTTCTTTTGCTCACCTCGTTCTATAGAGCGGTATCTTAAGGATTGAGGTTTCTGGCTTATAATTGATACTTGTATGCAGATAGAGATGACTGACACTAGACAGACCACAACTAGCCAGGGGCAAGATACAGTTGCAGGCGAGGGTACCGATAAGGTACCACAGGTGGAGGTAGCCCATTGTGAGACCTAGGGGGAGACATCTTCTCAGCCCCCTATAGCTTCTCCACCGCTTCATGAGCCTCCGAGGGCTACAGGACTTCTGGCTCCACCAGCAGTACCACCTCTAGTTCCTCTTATTCCATCTGATCAGGATTTCAAGAGTGCAGTATGTACATTAGCACAGTTAGTAGCTGCACAATGCCAACCAGTTGCGCCAGTTGTTGCCAGACCTTCTGAAGGGCCCGAAAGTTTGAGGGTTCATGAATTTCTTGCCTTGAATCGTCGACAGTTTACAGGGACAAATCACAGATAAGACCCTTAGCACTCTATTGATCAGCTTCATAGGATCTTTAGAGTCATGCATGTCTCAGCGACTGAGTCAGTTAAGTTAGCAGCGCAGTATTGTGGTACGAGAGCTGGGAGAGATCTAGGGGAAAAGATGCATCCCTGCCCACTTGGGATAGCTTTACAGAAACTTTCATAGATCACTATTTGCCTCCAGAGATTAGGGATGGCCGGGTGGACCAGTTTATAAACCTCTGATAGGGTAGCAAGAGTGTCCGAGAGTATGGCCTGAGATTTGATTCATTGGCTAGATATGCACCAGCATTTGTTGATACGATGCATGATAGGGTGCGTAGATTTGTGGGAGGGCTCGACTCAGACAATATCGACGTTTGTTCTACCGTTGCACTAAACGATAATATGGATATATCACGAATTTAGGCCTTTGCAATAGGCATAGATGATCGCTAACATCTACAGTATATGAGTGAGAGGGTCGAGAGAAAGAAACAGAAGAGGGCTAGGCATGCTGGTTCGCAGGGAGATTTTCAGGGTAGTCCCAAGCCCCAATATTCTATTAGGCCACCAAGACCTCCACCACAACAGTTCCATGGTAGTAGATTTGATCGTAAGGAATAGTCAGACCCAGGTGAGGGTTCACGAGCATCAGGTTCGCAGCAGCAGAGGGATTCAGTCCAGGCTAGGACAGCCCCGCCGCATTGCGCTACTTGCGGTAGGATGCATTTTGGGAGGTGTAGACAGGGTTCCACAGGTTGTTATTCTTGTGGATAGGAGGGGCATGGGTGGAGAAACTGCCCTACCATAGGTCAGGGTGGTATAGGTCAGTCAACCAGGTCAGCACTAGGTTCCTCCTCATCAGCACAGTCTATAGGGCGTGGAACCCAAACTTTAGTACGTAAAGGTAGAGGCGGAGGCAGAGAGGGAGAATCTAGTTCTGGTAGTGGACAGAATCGTACATATTCATTAACCGACTGACAGGACTCAGAGTCATCACTAGATGTTATGACAAGTACATTGATTATTTGCTCCCATTGTGTTTATGCTTTAATAGATCCTGGATCTACTTTGTCTTATTTACTCCATTTATTGCAGGGAAGTTATGTATAGTAGCAGAGTCATTAGATGACCCTTTATTGTATCTACACTAGTTGGCGAGTGTATTGTTGCCAAGAGAGTCTATTGAGGTTGCTCCCATTGTGTTTATGCTCACTAAGAATGTGTATCGATTACGACAGCTGAATAAGGCAACTATAAAGAATAAGTATCCCCTTCCGAGAATAGATGACTTGTTTGATCAGTTACAAGGTGCTAAGTGTTTCTCAAAGATTGATTTAAGATCAGGGTACCACCAGATACGAGTTCGGGAGAAAGACGTTCCAAAGATAGGTTTTAGAACCAGATATGGACATTTTGAGTTCTTGGTAAAGTCTTTTGGATTAACTAATGCCCCAGCAATATTCAAGGACCTAATGAATAGTATATTCAGGTTGTATCTGGACTTGTTTGTGATTGTATTTATTGATGATATTTTGGTGTATTCACGTTCAAAAGTTGAGCATGAAAATCATCTACGAGCAGTCCTTTAGGTTCTTTGAGACCGAGAACTTTATGCAAAGTTTTCTATGAGTGAGTTTTGGTTGGACTCTGTGGCTTTCTTAGGCCATATTGTATCAGATGCAGGCAATGCGGTTGATACACAAAAGATTGAGGTCATAAAGACTTGGCCCAGACCCATGACTCCGACTAAGGTTCGTAGTTTCTTAGGGTTAGTTGGGTACTACAGAAGGTTTGTAGAGGGGTTTTCTTCAATTTATGCCCAATTAACGAAGCTAACTCAAAAAGTAGTTAAGTTCTAGTGGACTGAGGCTTGCAAGCATAGTTTCCAGGAGCTGAAGGATAGGTTGACATCAGCACCAGTTCTTGCATTGCCAGAGGGTTCAGAAGTCTATGCGGTGTATTGTGATGCTTCTGGTGTTGGGTTGGGATGTGTTCTAATGCAACATGGTAAGGTTATCACATATGTTTCAAGGCAGTTGAGAAAGCATGAGAAGAACTATCCGACCCACGATTTAGAGTTGGTTGCAGTTGTGCATGCGTTAAAGATTTGGAGACACTATTTGTATGGCGTTCATGTTGACATCTTCACAGATCATAAAAGCCTTCAATATATCTTTAGACAGAAGGAGTTAAATATGCGACAACGTCGATGGCTTGAGTGACTGAAAGACTACGACGTGGACATTTTATATCATCCAGGAAAGGTGAATGTGGTAGTTTATGCCCTTAGTCAAAGATCTATGGGTAGTTTATCATATTTAGGTGTTGAGAAGTGTGAGCTAGCGCGAGAGCTTCATTAGTTATCTAGCTTGGGAATCAGATTGTTAGAGGCAAAAGATAGTGGGGTAACAATTCAGGACACAGCCATATCATCTCTAATTGTAGAAGTAAAATCACGGCAACAAGAGGATCCTAGCTTAGAATCATCAGACTTTAGCATTTGATATAGCAGGAGTTGGGGTCCTTAGATATAGTAGTTGATTGTGTGTTCTGAATGTTGCAGGGCTTCCACATCGGATTATGTAAGAGGCATATCATTCCCGTTATTCTATTCACCCTGGTTCGACGAAGATGTACCATGATATTAAGAAGATCAATTTGTGATACGGGATGAAGGACGTTGCTGAGTTTCTGGCACAGTGTCCTAATTGCCAACAGTTAAAGGTTGAGCACCAAAAGCCCGTTGGGCTAGTTCAGGAGATAGTTATTCCTTTGTGGAAGTGGGAAGCAATTAATATGGATTTTATTATAGGGTTACCTCGATTGCGTCGCAAGTTTGACTCTTTGGGTAATTGTTGATAGACTAACAAAATCAGCCCACTTCCTACCTATCAGGGCTACTTTTACGGCCGAAGACTATGCAGGGCTCTATATTAGGAAGATTGTTAGGCTACACCCTGCCCCAGTATCTATTATCTCTGATAAAGGAGCATAATTCACCGCCAACTTCTGGAAGTCCTTCCAGAAAGGACTGCGGACACAGGTTAATCTTAGTACAGCCTTTCACCCTCAGACAGATGGTTAGGCTGAGCGCACAATTTTGACACTCGAGGATATGTTACAGGCGTGCGTGCTAGACTTCAAGGGAAGTTGGGATGAACACTTGCCTCTTATTGAGTTCGCATACAATAATAGTTATCATTCCAGCATCGGGATGGCACCTTATGAGGCTTTGTATGAGCAAAAATGTAGATCCCCCATTGGATGGTTCGTGGTAGGTGAGTCAGGGTTGATTGGACTCGACTTAGTACAACAGATAATGGAGCAGGTCAAGCTCATATGGGAGAGGTTGCTAATAGCTCAAAGCCGACAAAATTCATACTCAGATGTGCGACGAAGGGACTTAGAGTTTTGCGTCGATGATTGGGTTTTCTTAAAAGTCTCGCCTATGAAGGAGGTTATGAGATTTGGCAAAAAAGGCAAGCTTAGTCCAAGATTCATTGGGCCATACCGGATCCTTCGGAGGGTAGGACGAGTGGCTTATGAGTTAGAATTGCCTTTGGGACTAGAATCTGTTCATCCAGTTTTCCATGTATATATGCTACGAAAGTGCGTAGGAGACCCTTCTCAGGTTATCCCAGTTGAGGATGTTCAGATCACATAGGAATTGTCCTACGAGGAAACTCCAGTTGCCACATTAGATCGGCAGGTCTGTAAATTGAGGACCAAAGAGGTGGCTTCGGTTAAAGTATTGTGGAGAAACAAGAATAGAGAAGAGGTGCCCTGGGAAGCTGAGGATGACATGAGGTCCAAATATCCTCACTTGTTTCATACCCTAGGGTGATGACATATCAGTTTATATTGGTGCAGTGAGGTAAGATACCTATCTAATTTTTTTTATATTGTTGCTTATTATTATTGTTGTTGTCATTGTATATTTGCTCGCACTGTTATTGCGGAGCTATAGTGCTTAGTAATTTATGTCATCATGTGAGATGCCTAGGTTAGACTTTTTGCATTTTAGGTTCTTGGATAGTGACAATGCCAAAGGATACTCTGCCTAAATTTTGGAAACACCTAAGGACTTAACCGTGTGACTCAAATTTTTTTTTCATTCGAGGACAAATGTTTCTAAGGGGGGAAGGATGTAACACCACGACTTTTCAAAATATCTAAATTAACTCATATCTTCTTGGAAAGACAAGGAGGGTGAGTAATAAATTAAGAATGATGTGGTATGTCATATTTTAACTGTTCAAGGGTTGTATCTCAAGTTTTGAAGTTAGGTAAGTGGCAAAATAAAAGTTGGCGAAAGTTATCGTAAGTTCCTCTTTAAAGATTTCTCTAAAATTTGGGTCATATGTCTTGGATGTTTTCTCCCAATATATAAAGAGTTAGAAGTCCAATCACCCATTAAATCGAAGGCCTACGAGTCTAGTTTGTAACGCACAAAACCCCGTATCCAACAGACATTGAAGTAAAAAGTTATGAGGGTTTTACTACGGACTGCCGGGGCATAATTCGGGGCGGGTCAAAAATATGGTATGTCTGCTTACTCAACGTTTTAAGCCATGAAAACATTTCTTTTCATTTCCAAACCAGAAATAAAGCTTAAGAGATGGTTCCTATGGAGTTATTGCATGATGAAGGTTTGTTTTTGATGATTTCTACCATTAAAGGTTGCCCCCATGCCTAGAAACGCGATCTCTACACATGGCAATCATTTTTCCCTCCTATTAGATGCGTTTGGAGCTAGTTTTTGAAGATAGAAATTTGTTTTTATTGGTGTTTCTTCAAGGTTTACACTTGGTTAACTAAGGTAATCATCTCGGGGCCCTTTTATAGTTGTTTTTATGAATTTCTACGGACGTTTTGACAAGTTGGGGCAATATGGCAAATCTGTCAATTTAAGATTAATTATGAACTATTTATAGGTGCATTTCAGATGTGTATATATAGTGATTGTGAAGCTTAGGACATAAGGAACAACTTTCGTGAAGGACTACGGTCTTTCGAGGGTTCATTGGAAAGGTATGTTAAGGTTATTCCCTACTTACGGCATGTTTCTTTAAAGCTTAGGAGCAATGTAATTGGGTTGTTATCCTTGTTACACTTGTAGCCATTATTATTGATTGTTGGCTGCTCGAGGACAGGTTGGGGCCCTGTCCTGCTAATCTTTACTACTCTTAGAGACTTGCAGACTAGTGTGTGGGGTGTATAGCTACGTTATGGCCATACTGGCCTAAGTTGTTGGTTTTCTGAAGCTTGTGAGTTGTTTGATGTATTGTATTGATATGTACCTGCTTTTAGTTTTGGTATAGATATCATGATGGCCTTGACGGTCCAATCAGAACTTCTGTGCTAGTTGGCTATTTATTTATATGATCTCCTGGGAGTAGTTGTTTCTTTTATAGATCAGTTGATAGGGGCCTTGCTGGCCGAGGGCTTAGTTTTAAGCTGAGATATACTTGTTTGTTTTCTTGATTGCGTGTGGCTGCCATGTGCTAGTAGCAAATGGTTCAGCAGAGTTGGCTCGGGCCTGAGTTTTGGCATTAGGAGCCAGTTGCGCCCCTCGAGCTTGAGGCGTGATACTATCAATTATAAAATTAGCCATAAACAAGGTGATGTACTTTAATATAAATATAATGAAGAAAGGAAAAAAGAGAAAAAGAAATTCTTGCAATTGGTAAAGATGATATGCTCTAGTGTTTATAGTAATCAATAAATTTGTAACTTAATTGAATAATATAAATTAAAAGAGTAATATAGTAATCAATAAAATTGTAACTTGCATGGGTATTAAGTGTCTTAATTGTAATTAACTAATATCTTTAAGAAGAATAGAGAAAGGTATAAGGAAAACGTAATTAATGATGTTAAGTGTTGAACGAAACAAAATAAATTTATCTATAATTTCTGCAAAATATTCAGGCAAGAAAATAATTTTAAAAGGCACAAAATCTAGTGAGGAGAAAAAGAGAAGAGAATGAATAAGAAAAGGATAAGAAAAAGTTTTATGAATTGATTATTTGGGTTGATAACGGAATATGTTCTTTTTGGGCTTTATTGATTTGTGATAGTGACCTTTTCAATTCTTCAATAATATATATAATAATTAAAATTGAATGTAATAACTTATAGACAATAAATTAATATGGTTATTAAATAGAATACGGTTAATCCTTAGTTGAAAAATAAGGAAAGATAGAGAAAAAATGTCTAAAAAGGGAGAAAAAGATAAATAGCAATGGAGGCCTTACAAAGTTGCCACATCACCTTGTCTATATTTGATTTTATATTATATATAGATTTCTGCAAAATATTAGACAAGAAAATAATAAATAAAACACAAAATCTAGTGAGGAAAAAAAAAGGACGAATAAGTAAATGATAAAAAAAAAAAGGTTTTATGAATTGAGTAGTTGGTTTTGGGCTTTATTGATTTGTGATTGTGACCTTATCAATTCTTCAATAATATATATAATAATTAACAATTAATGTAATAACTTATAGGCAATAAATTAATATGGTTAATTCTTCAATTAAAATAATAAGAAAAATAGAGAAAATGTCTAAAAAAGAGGAGAAAAAGGAAAAATAGCAATGAAGGCCTTAGAGAGGTGTCACATCACCTTGTCTACATTTGGCTTTATATTATACTAGTAAAACTATCCGTGCCTCACGCGAAAATTTAATATCACCGAATTTATAAAATAATACTTAAAGCCTATCAGTCATTAAAACTAAAACACTATATTGTCTTACATATAAGATTACGTAGTAACGAACATTAATAATGTAAAGCAAAATGATAATTATAACATCTTATCATTTATCCTTCAATCAATCTCTTTAATTTGATTTTATAATTTATCATTTTATTTCTAGGAAGTGTTACTATTTGATATTTTTGGGGAATGAACATCAACCTGAGATATACAAATATTTTAATTCTAACGTGTAGAAAAGTTCAGCCCTACCTTTTGCATTACATATATTATTTTAAAGTTCTCCATTTAAATATATCATAAGTAATTATTAAAATGAAAAATTAAAGGGTGAACGTATGCTTGGGTGTTTTTTAAAAATCAGCATACTAGAGTGATATAGTTCAATTTGAAACTACACTTCTATTTCAATCATAGTGTCGAGAAACACATTTATTACTTCAAGAAAAATACTATAACCTGCATTAAACTTGAGAATTTGTCCATACTTCATATTGAATATGAGTAATTAATTGATTGTGTAGTTATATATGTCTTTGAAATTAAAAGAGGCTCCAGTCTAGTCATATTCTTCTATAGGTCATCCGACACATCCTTGAACTCATATCAAAAGTTTATTAATTATTGTCTTCTTTTCTCGGTTCACTTCACACATCAACATGCGATAAGGTTTTTAATGTCTTTATGTCCTTACAGTGCATATAAAATTTGAATTTGTCTTCAAGAGATGGTAATATAGAACTTTAAGAAAAAATTTTACTGTACCTTCAAAAATTCAGTAGAGAAAACTTGTGTGAATACTCAATTAACATGTGTTATTCAATATGTACTAACAAACACTTATAACAATTACTTTGCAGAAACATAAACAATAAAGTTTAAAACATATACTAAAAAACAACAATTAATAACATCAACATAAATTAATGACTATAAAAAAATATACCAGGATTTGTAAGAGTAGAATGAAACAGAAAGAAAAAAATTGACCCCACTGAATATACACTATCCCCTTAAAGAAATTATTCCCCTCTAGAACCCGAGGGTTAAAGGAATAGATCATCTTAGGACAGAACAATTCTATTCACCAGTATATTGATACAAAAATAATGGCATAAGTGAGCTACTCAACAGGAGAAAAATACACTAATATTTAACTATGCAGAAAAATAAGAAGAAGTTCAGAATTTTCTTTGTTTTAAAATCAGAGGAAAATCATCTATTTATAGACAACAAATGGTAGTGTGAACAAATGTTTAATGTGCCTTATTGGTAAGGTGACAACTTTTTAGAAAAGTTACAACCAATCAAAAAGGTCACAACATTTCATAAAAGTCACAAGTTTTCATAAAAGTCGCAACTCTTCATAAAAGTTACAACTTTTCATGAAAGGGAAAGCCTAGTTTTGGAAATAAATAAATTAAAAGAAAATCCTGGTATGTGGTGGCTTCACGTAGGCGGACATAGGGTTCTCTTTTATATAAATGTATGATATAAGATAGATATATATTTAAATTTGAGAATATTAAAAGATTCACTATAGTTAGGAATAAAAAAGAACAAATAATTGAGAATAAATAAGTAGGAATAGGAAAGATTCAACAAAACGCAATAAGTAATCAAAAAGCAATATTCTCTATTGTCAACATAAAATATAAAATAAAAAATGAAATAAACAGTACATAAAAATATAACATAGAATATGAGATGTGTAGATATTATTAGCCATTAATTATTCATTTGAATTTGAGGATATGAAAAGATTCACTATAATTAGGGAAGAAAATGAACACTTAATTGAGAATATAAGTCATTAGGAACACGAAAAGAATCAACAAAATACTATAAATTTATTTAATATTCTTTTAATGACTAAATATTTAAATTTCACAAATTTTCTTAAAATACTAACGTTAATCTGAAGCCTATTTTCTTTACTGGTAGGCACTTCCTTCTTTTTTAGCTTTCATTTTATTATATGCTTTTGGTTTTTATATTGTGAATTGTGTTTTGTTGATGGTTATTTGATGTAATGATGAAGATAAATCTATTTAAAAAATCAAATTTTATATGAAAGATTATCGAAATAACTTAAATAAATTCATAACTTAGTATGAGATTGTAATCTTTGTGAAAAAGTTTAATTTTTTTTATTGATTATATGTATGAGCTTTTATTTTATTGTTGAGGATTCAATTCTTTTATAATCTTCTTTATTTTCCTCCCTGCCTACCATATCTTATATATATATATATATATAATATATAATAGGAGAGGTGATAGTGCTTACGTGTCAGCGCCACAACTAATCTCACATTTTTTTCTTTTAAAAATTAATTAATAATTAATTATATATATAGCAATCCGTAAAAAAAAAATCAAGTTAGTTTTAAATAAACACGTGTCATCTTCTTAGTTAATTGGAGTACTATTTTTTACATTTGCAATATGTACGTCTCAACTTCTTAATTTTTTGAATATCTTATATATATATATATATATATATATATATATATATATATTCTATTTCTATATATATATAATATGAGAAGTAAAAAGTACCACATGTCAGCACCACAAAAATTCAACAATTTTAAAAAATAATTTTAAAATCTTTTAAATATGTATCTTAAATTAAACCAGAAGAAATGAAAAAAGAGTAACCAACTATTTTAAAAGGTAAATTTTTAAATAGTAATAATAAATAATTATCGTACTAATAAAAGTTATAATAATATAATATTATAATAATGTTTATAACAATGTATTTAAATTGCTAATCAGTTTTCATCAAAACTTTTTTACTTATATTTTAAATAATAAATAACAATTGAAAAAAAAAAATTTAAAAAAAACAAAATATAAAATTAAAGTATTTCTTAAATTAACATTTTAAAACTTATTTAAATTAATAGCAGTGTAAAACTTACATGAATTGAAAAAGGAAAAAAAAACCGCTGCCATTTTGATAGATCTCTTAAAGAATATTATTTCTTTTTTTAAAAAAATAATATTTTTTCTTTATAACTTAAAAAAGTAGAAAAGAAAATAAAAATAAAAAACGTGCATCAATCATTTTAAATAAATAAATAGTAAAACTACCCGCAGTTAAATGAAGATATACTTTAGTTTTTAAAAACTAAAAAAAATATTTTAAATGGGTTTTTTTCAAAATAAGTAACCAGCTCCTGTAACTACTTTTTTAAAAAATGGCAAAGTAATTACTTTTTGAATTTGAATTTAAAGTGGTTACCTAAAACTACTCCACAATACTTGAAGCGGTTATGTATATTTGAATAACTTTACATGCTTTATGTTATTCCTTAAAAAATGCACTGAAATAATAGGCACACAAGAAAAAAAAATGAAATATCTATTTCTATGGATATTGATAAATTAGTTTAAATTTTTGTTTTGGTATTGCACAAATGCAACACAACTTCTCACACAAGATTAAATCCTCATTAATTCTCCAAAGAAATGAGAAATCAACTGACATTTTGAGGGATGGAAGAGACCCAAGTTTAAACCATTTGTTAATCAATCTTGAACTATTGCAATAGAGAATGAAGATTTTTCTCTTCTTTAAGTTGTCAAAATCATAATGAAGATCACCCATCCGTCAACAACAGTTTCTACTTTTAACCAAAAATGCTTTAGAATGCATTAATACAATTATTGTCATATTTCTGTTAACGTCATTTCTGATTGTTATGTTATTGTTGATTATTACAAGTTCCCAGATATATACAATGGTCGAGGATTGATTGTGTTTTATATATTATCAGTGTTTTTATACTATATTGGTTTTTCCTTGATAACAGATTTTGTTTGCAAAGACTATAAAGAAAGCTCTTACATGAACTACCATAGTTATCAAATAAGGTCAAATTTCATATCTCTAAAAGTTCTCCTTTAGATTGAAATTTTTTGAATTTTTGTTCAAAGAATCATTTGTTGACTTCATATTTAAATACAACAAAAATCAAATTATCATTTCTAGTTGACCTACTTTTACATCATAATTTTCTCATCCATCACCCCTCTACTTAAGTACTCTTGACAGAGTCTTCCACGTTAAGAATGTAGTTCTGCAAAAGTCGAAATCTATATATGAATTCCTAAAAGGAAGAATTTGACTTATAAAATAACAGAAAATTTTGAAAACGATTTGCAGAACTACATTCTTATCTGTATCGATCTACTCGGTATGCTATAGGCATAGCAAGTAGATCGATTATAGCATACCAAGTAGATCGATACAGATAACCAATCAAAGACACTTTTTGAAAATGAATATTATTGCTGTCGAGATGTTTGATGTCTGATTTGATTTGTGCCATTTTGAGTTAATAAAATGAGGAAGGAAGAATGTGATTAGTATAACATAGAATTTTTTAAGAAATTGTATCAACTTTTGTGAAGCAGACTACCTTACATGCAGGGGCGGACCCATGTTGGTTCCAGGGGTTCACCCGAACCCCCTCGGCAAAAAATAACACGGTATATATAAGGTAAATTTTCTGTATTTTTGTAGATATATATATTTTGAACCCCCTCAATGACAAAGAGAAATTGATGGTGTAGTGGCAAGTACCCTTGAAATTAACCATCACGTCCCTAGTTTGATTCCCTGTGTCCGCCACTGCTTACATGTATAATACATGTTAACCATGGACCCAAATCCACTCCATTCCTTTCCTTTATTCTTTGATAGGAAAAACTACAGAATATGGCAAAGATCAATATACATTAAAGATAAATAGCTACAGTTTATTTTTTTTTTATGTTATATGGATATAATTACACAATAAATAGCAAAATTAATTATTTATAAATAAATAGGAAATTATTAAATATTAAATAGGAAAGTTATTATTACACACATAATTAATTATGCTAGGCACGTTTTATGTGATTGGTCCCCATATTTACCCTCATTAATACTTTCTCTTTCATCAATATCTCTTTATCACAATTTTTTTATATTTCCCCCACAAATTCCTTCCAATTTAAGATTCTTTTACATAACTCTAGGATCATTTTTTGTGATTTGAATTCATCATCTTCTCCGGTGACCTCTCATTTCTCCGATGGTTGTCTAGAGCTTTTGTCTTTTTTATTTTATTTTGTCTTTGCTATCTTGTTATGTTTGGTTCTTTTTTTTTTTTTTTTTTTGACTAAGGCTGAAACCAAGTCTGTATCATTTCCTTTTGTTTAATAAAATGGACCATTGGTTCTGTCTTTGAGGAAAAGAAATATCTTCTAATAGAATTTTTTCCTCGTTTATATGAAAATTATATTTGTATACATTTATATTTTTATCTACTATTATAAGGTTTCAATTGAAGAATTATTTGTTTCTCCATTATAATGGCTATAGTTATAATAAGAAATAGAAGAAGAACATGAGCAAAAAGAGATTGAGGTTTGTTTGATTGTCAAATTTGTATATAGTAGAATACTTATATACATAGACATTTGTATTGTAATATTAACACAAATTACAATGGTGATTCGTCAAATGGTGATTCCCCATGTTTACCCTCATTAATACTTTCCCTTTCATCAATCTTCCTATATCACAAAATTTCTGTATTTTTCTCCCAAATTTCTTTCAATTTAAGATCTTTTTGATGATTCTAGGAGCAATTTTTGTAATTTGAATTCATTAGATATTGCTTAATTGATTTTCTCCTCGTTTTTATGAAGATCATATTTGTATACATATATATTGCATCTATTTTTATATGCTTTCGATTGAAGAATTATTTGTTTCTACATTACAATGGCTATAGTTATAAAAAAAAGTAGTACAAGAAGAACACGAGCAAAAAGAGATTGAGGTTTGTGTGATTGTCAAATTTGTATATAGTAGAATAGTTTTATACATAGATACTTGTATTCTAATATTAACATAAGTTGAAATGGTGATTTGTGAATACAAGTATATTTGGATACATAAGTAATCTATCGAATTTGAAAGGTTAATTAGGCAATACAAGTATAATTGGATACATTAATACAATTTTTTTTATAAACAAATACATGAGTCAATACCAACCCTCAAGTATTATAAGAAAAACTTGACCAAAAAGAGATTGACGTTTGTTGGTTTTTTTCATTTTTTTATACAGCCGAATACTTGCACACTTTTGCTACCTACACATTCTATTATTTTTCATTTATTTTTGTTTATGTATTGTCAAATATATCCATCTTTTGTTTAACAACAATGTATTCATATGTATACTATATTGGTGTATTCATTTTTTGTTTATCAACAATGTATTCATTTTTCAAATTATCGTGTTCATATGCTAAATTGTTATACTTTATCTTGTTTAATATATTAATACATTAAGTTTTTACAAATACTTGTATCCTTGATATATTAATACTTTAAATTTTATAAATAAAGATACTAATTTGAATTTGTACAATTAATACAGTTTCCTTATTTAATTCATTGTAATTAAAACTGTATTAGTGTATAAATAGAAAAATAGAAAAATAAAAAACATATACAATAATATAGCTAGAAAAAAAGTTAAATTATAGTCATTTTTATAAATACCATACTTATAGTTATTGTACTTTAATAACCCTATAAACATAGTCATTTTTGTAAGTTGCTCTATGATAATTCGATAATAGCATGGCAAGCTGATAAATTTTGTTTCATTTCAACAAGTTTGGGCCTAAATTTAAACTTTATAGTGAAACTTTATTTTTTTTAGTTATCATATATATAAATGGAATAATCAACTTCATATATTATTATATAAAATAAATATAATCAACTTCATAAATTCTTTTGACGATTTAACTTTTCTTTTTTTTCTTCTAATGTTTTGTAGTTGTTCAGACAAAGTCACTATAATCAATTTCATATATAGATATTATTATTTATATTTACTGGTGCATTTGAGTTTAGTTTTTACTTGAATATTACCACTATCGAGATTTGTGTACGCATTTTATATAGTGATTAATAATTATTGCAAATTCTTCGCTTTAATTGTTGATTATATTTTTCTTTTTTTGTTGTTTATAATTTTTAATGATATTAAGGGTTTTTCTTTTTGCAGGATTTGTTCAGCATATTGTGACTATCTTTTAATTCTGAATAAAATAAAAAAAATAATTTTTTAAATTTTTTGATAAATGATACATATGCAACAATTCGTTTACACAACTATTATACACATCTTCTTAATGAATTTTATTGTAATAAAAATTAAATGTTATAGGATTATCTTTCTTATATATCTTTATCCATTCAACGTATTATCCGAAATTGATACAGATTTATGAAAATGTCATTCAGCTGTAAGCATCATATTGTACTTAAATATCACATATAATTATATTTATTTTTTTAGAATATCATATAATTGATATATGACTTTTGGAAAAATTCAAACATAAAAATTAAAAATTTCAATAACATGCTTACAATTTGATATTCAAGTGATTAAAACTTTTTTAGTTTTATGCTTAGCATTATCATGATCATAGGACTTTTCTTAGTTATATTTTTTTTTAATGTAACGATTAAATTTTCTTATATCTTTATTATTCTAACAAGCGGATAATATGAATAAGTTATGTATAATTTTGAATAATTTTGAATAACATTCTTTCAAATAAACTTTAGTATATTATCTTATAATAAGTAAAAGTTAGAAATAGTCAATAAATCTATATTTTTGTGTTAAAAGAATTATAATATGAAAATGATTAATACAAAATGAATTTTTACTTACAATAACAATCGAAAAGAAAGGCGACAACGAAATTGAGAAGCTCTTCATAAATCTGAATTTTATTTTGGATAAACAATTGATTTTGAAATTTGAGAAAAAAATTCAAGCTATCAGTTAAAAAAAATTTGAGCCTTTTTTTATTTGAAAGAGAAAAAACTGATATAATAAAAAAGGATAAGATTATTAAAAAATTTAACATTATAATAAAAAAGGATAAGATTAATAAAAATATAACATAACAGCAGTTATACAGTTTCCAGATTCAAATTTAAATTTGAAAAAAACATCCAACTAAATATGGTGTTTTAATCTTTATTTTGAAAAAAAAGAAGTAATTATCCAACTAAATAAGGAGTTTTAAAACTTCTCATTACACTCCTACTTCTAAGCAAATAAAAAAACTTTTAAATTAAAATTATCTATTTAGAAAACCCACGTATGAAAGTTTCTTTTAAAACTTATCATTTAAATATTATTTAATATTTTTAAGTTTATATCAGATTTTTATTCTTATTCGAATTTTAAAATAAACATTTTAAAATTAAATATAACCTATAATCTATAGGTTCTATCTTTACAGATTAAAATATTGAACTAATAATAATAACAGCAACAACAACAACAACAAATAAAAATAATAATAATGATGTATTAAATTTAAAGAAACATCCAACTAAATATAGAATTTTTATCTTTATTTTTGGAAACAATATAATTATCCAATTAAATTGGGAGTTTTAAAAGTTCCCATTACATTCCTACTTCTAAACAAATTAAAAAAACTTTTAATTTAAAATTATTGAAATTATTTATTTAAGAAAACCCACCTATGGAAGTTCTAAATATGGTGATTTAGTATTTATTTTGAAAAATAATAATTATCCAACTAAATAGGGAGTTTTAAAACTTCTCATTACACTCCTACTTCTAAGCAAATTGAAACAACTTTTAAATTAAAAGTATTTATTTAAGTAAAAAACATGTATGGAAGTTTATTTTAAAATTTATCATTTAAATATTATTTAATATTTTAAGTTTTGTATCAGATTTTTTTCTTATTTGCATTTTAAATTAATTATTTTTAATAAAATATAACCTATAATCTATATGTTCTATCCTTACAGATAAAAAAATCGAAATAATAATAATAATAATAATAATAATAATAATAATAATAATGTATTAAATTTTTAAAAAAACATCCAACTAAATATGGCATTTTAATGTTTATTTTGAAAAATATTAATTTATCCAACTAAATAGGGAGTTTTAAAACTTCCCATTACACTCCTACTTCTAAACAAATTGAAAATCTTTTAAATTAAAATTATTTATTTTTAAAAAAACCCACGTATGGAAGTTTCTTATAAAAAATTATCATTTTAATATTATTTATTATTTTAAGTTTTATATCAGATTTTTTTTCTTATTTGCATTTTAAAATAAACATTTTTTAATAAAATATAATCTATAATCTATATTTTCTATCTTTATATTTAAAAAAAGTCAAACTAATAATAATAAAATAATAATAAACTACTGTTTAACTTAAACTGATAATAAAAATAAAAAAAATAAAAACTACTGTTTAACTTAAACTGATTAATAATAATAATGTATTAAATTTTAAAAAAACATCTAACTAAATATGACATTTTAATCTTTATTTTGGAAAAACAAATAGCTATCCAACTGAATAGGAAGTTTTAAAACTTCCCATTATACTCCTACTTCTAAGAAAATTGAAAAACTTTTAAATTAAAATTATTAAAATTATTTATTTAAGAAAACCCACCTATGAAAGTTCTAAATATGGTGTTTTAATCTTTATTTTGAAAATATAATAATTATCCAGCTAAATAAAGAGTTTTAAAACTTCTCATTACACTCCTACTTCTAAACAAATTGAAAAACTTTTCAATTTAAATTATTTATTAAAAAATATCCACGTATGAAAGTTTCTTTTTAAAATTTTCATTTAAATCATTTAAATATTATTTAATATATTAAGTTTCATTTTTCATATTTGCAATTTAAGCACTATATTAATTCATATCTCTTATATTTTCTTCTTCGGATTTTCAACCTTAGCACAAGATAAATGAGAAATTGTCATAGCAAAAATTATAAAATGATAATATCTGTCACTATGTTAAACATAGAAGGCATTAAATTATATTATTATTATTATTATAATAAGTTAAATATATTATTAAGTGCATAATACGTTTTATTAATTATTTTTAATTATAAAATTATTACATTTTAAATTATCCGCACAATGCGCGGGCACATATACTAGTATATAATTATAGAAATTCAATCTTTGTTAGAAAAAATGATATATAAGAAATAGGTAGAAAGGATTTTTCCTTGAAAATAATTCCTTTCTTACTTTTTTTGAGTGGTAGATTTACACTCATTTGAAATCTTTTAATTTCAATAATTAGTGTCCTCAATGCCTAATTTGTAACATCTCGCAAATTGAAAGAACTAAAAAGAGCTAGAATTAGAAAGAGTGATTTTTGGAAATAATAAAAATCTGGAAAATTGGTCAAGTTAAGTTAAGTTTGAGTTTTTGGTCAACTTCAAATAACCATAACTCCTACCTCAGGATAAAATAGGTGTGTTTCCAGATATCGTAGGATAGATCTTGGAATAATCTTTCCAACGCCACTGATTTTGCGCGATTCTGAGTGAGTTATGCTCATTGGAAGTTGGGTTGTTCAAATAAGGAAAGTCCAATCCGGATTTTAGAAGGGCATTATGGTCATTTCACCACCCAATTAAGTTAATTCATTTTAAGCAATTAAATTGGGGTCTAACTGAATTGGTTCAGTTTAGACAATTGGAAATTTACGCTAGGGTTTTGGAGAAAGAACGCAAGAGCAGAAAAGGGGAGAAAGAGCAAAGTTCATCGTTCTTGAAGGTTTAGCTTGTGGATTTCGACAAGGGTTGATCCCTAAAGAGGTATATGAGATCACATAGCGTTGGGTTAGTTCACCCAGGCGCCCAACTTGATTCAATTTTAGCAAAGTATATTGATTTGAATGTAAATCTCTTGAATTCTTGATGAAGTTCGTTTGAATCCTTGTGGATTGTGTTGTTGGAGTTTTCTTGAGATTGATTCACATTTTTAGTTGTGTTTTCGAGTAGAATCTGATGTTATATGAGGGTATAAATGATTCTAAGTGTTTGGGGAAAAAACCAATGGAGTTTAGAGCTGGAAAATGAAGAAGGAATTTTCGTAGGGTAAATCTGGGAAGTGCCTCCGCGTCGCGGACTTGCTCCCCAGATTCGGGAAAAATAGTTTCGCATCACGGAGCGGTCACAAACTGTTCAGCCTCAAAAGTTGTTTTCGAACCAAAAATTTAAATACTTCTCCGCGTCGCGGACCCACCTTCAGACAGTGAAATTTTGATCTTTTCTTATGTTTAGCTGTCTAAAAGCACTCATAAACATTATGAGAACTTTCCTATCACAAATCACGATCCTTGAATCCATAATTCAATTAAAGGAAAGTTAAGAGTCAAGTCAAGAGAAGTTAAGAGTCACTTCAAGAGAAGTTAAGAGTCACTTCAAGAGGAGTTAAGAGTCAAGTGAAGAGAAGTCAGGAGTCAAGTTAAGAGAAGTTCATAAAGTTTTCCAAAAAGTCTTTTACAAATGTTTTAACTTTGTTTTAAGACTTGAGTTTTGAGTTGAGTAAAGAGTAAGGTTTAAAGTTCATTTCTTCAAAAGAGCATATCGGGACTATGTATTCCCAAAGAGTAAATGTTTTCACATTTAAAGAAGAAAATAAACATTGATTTCTGAAATAGCTTTTGAGCTAATTTTCTGTAAAGAGTAAGAGTAAAGGTCATTCTTCAAAGATTATACGGGAACTAAGTATGCCCAATAGTTAAAATGTTTTCACATTTGAGAAAGAAAGGAAACTGAGATTTCCAAGAAAGCTTTTAAGCTAAGTTTTTGAGTAATTATCTCAAACGAAAGAAAGAATTTTGTTTTTACAAACATATGAGCTAAGTATATTTTGGGAGTAGTATTGAGCACCGATATGGGGACGAGTTTGAGTTCAGTTAACTCACGTGTCCATAAACCATGTAGCCATCATAAGTAATAAAGGATCATACTTTTTAGATGACTCCTTAAGATGCTTTTAGCATAGACTAGTGGATCCACTTAGTTAAGCATTCTATATGACGGCAAAGTATAGGACAGTTCTGGCAGCGTGGGAAAGACGTTGTATCACCACTTAGGCTCCTGGTGGTGGTTGTCGGTTAGAGAAACTTCCACATATTACTTTATTATATGAGTAAAGTTGAGTTTGTTATTGCTTTTTCTTTAACGAACTAAGTTGTTTTCTACCGTTTTAAAAGCTTTCTATATATTGCATGTGTTTTATTGCTTTATATTGAGTTAAGTTCTTCAAGAGTTGAGTAAAGCCAAGGTAAGTGACTCTTTTAGATTATTTTCAAGCTTAAGTTATGTTTTGCATTCCAACTCGCATTCTCGTACATTCAATGTACTGATGCCAGTTGGCCTACATCTTATTATGATGCAGACGCAGGTAACCAGGATCAGCATCCAGCGCCTCATTGATCCAGTTGAGCACTCAGAGTCAATTAGTGAGCCTCCTAGCTTTTCGAAGGATCCTTTTTATTGCTTTCAGTATTTTAGTTCATTAAGATGTCGTGGGTCTTGTCCTGACATCCATTTCAGTTTTTAGAGGCTTCATAGACACAGTTAGTGATGTTAGTTCATGAGTCTTTACTTTCCCTTTTCAGTTAAGTTGAGACTTGAGTTGCCACTTTGGCAGTGAATGTTATTTATTTCATTCTAAGTTGTTTATTGAGCAGTTTAGTTTATTCTTTTAAAGTATAATTATCTTGAGTAAAGTCTTCCATTGAGTAAGTAAGCCAAAACAAGGGATCGCTTGGGGCCAGCAATGGTTCTCGAGTGCCGGCCACGTCCAGGGTGTGGGCTCGGGGAGTGACAAACTTGGTATCAAAGCACGGAGTTCAAGAGTCCTAGGGAGTCTATGAAGCCGTTTCTGTAGAGTCCTAGTTATTGGTGTGAAGCGTGCCACATCTATAATTAGGAGGTTGCAACATTTAGGAATTTCTTCACTTCTTTCATACTCACTTCGTGCGATAAAGTGTATCTCTATAAAAGTATCTTTCTAACTCATTCTTACGCATAATCGATTTTGAGCTGGCCTAAGGTCGAGAGTGACTTCATGAGGCGTTTCTTTCCTTGTGAGCTAAGAGAAACAAAGAGATGGTTGCTGACATGAGGAGCAAGATGAGTTTATTCGTAGTTCGGTTTACTCGTCTGTCAAGTAAGAAAAGTAAGGTAGCCATGCTAATAGGTTACATGGGCATAGCAAGGCTGATGATCCATGTGCAACAAGTTGAGAAGGACCAGCTGAAGGATAGAGAAGAGTTTGAGAATAAGAGGGCAAAGATATCAAGGAATAAATCCAGATAGCAAAAAACTAATGTGAACCGATCTTATTTCCAACATAAGTAGAAAGGACCTGCTCCATCGTCTGCTAGTGCACCTGCACCATGGAACAAATGTGAGTACAATAGTCAGAATTCTCAAAAC
Source organism: Solanum stenotomum (assembly GCF_019186545.1). NCBI lineage: Eukaryota > Viridiplantae > Streptophyta > Magnoliopsida > Solanales > Solanaceae > Solanum > Solanum stenotomum. Next base: position 40,695,312 of record NC_064284.1, on the reverse strand, counting down.
TTCAGAGCTAGACCTGCGCATTCGCAAAGTAGTAAGGCACAAAGGGGTACTAAGAATCCTATATGTGCTAAGTGTGGTAGGAGCCACTCAGGGGTGTATCGTGATGACTCCACTAGTTGCTTCAATTGTGGCCAGAACAGTCATTTTATGAGAGAGTATCCTAAGAGCAGACAGAGTAATGGTAATGGGGGCAATAGAGCCCAATCTTCTTTAGTTGCTCCACCAGATAGAGATGCATCTAGATGAGCTACTTCAAGGGCATGCAGAGAAGGAAATCATCTTTATGCTATCGCTAGTCGCCGAGAGCAAGATGATTTGCCAAATGTTGTCACTGGTATGATCCAAGTCTTCAATTTTGATATTCTTCTTGAGTAACTTCTTGAGCCCTTCAGTGTTTCTACACCTGATGGTGAGTCTATTCTAGTAGAAAGTTTCTATCATGATTGTTCCGTTTCCGTCAATCACAAGAGTACCATGGCTGATTTAGTTGAGTTAGACATGGTAGGTTTTGATGTTATTCTAAGTATGGACTGACTTCATGCCTGTTATGCATCAATAGATTGTAGAACTCGAGTAGTCAAGTTCCAGTTTCCAGTGAACTAGTTATAAGTTGAAGAGCAGTTCAACAGTGCCTAAGAGTCATTTTATTTTGTACCTTAAGGTGAGAAATTTAGTTTCCAAGGGGTGTGTCTATCACTTAGTCCGAGTTAATGACTCTAGTGTTGAGATACCTCCTATTCAGTCAGTTTCAGTAGTAAAAGAGTTTCCAGAAGTTTTCCAAGATGATCTTCCTGGAGTCTCTCCTGAGAGAGAGATAGACTTCGGTATAGATGTTCTTCCAGATACTCGTCCTATCTCTATTCCACCATATAGAATAGAACCAGCAGAGTTAAAAGAGCAGTTGAAAGATCTTTTAGAGAAAGGTTTCATTCGACCAAGTATCTCACCTTGGGGCGCTCCGATCCCATTTGTGAGAAAGAAAGATGGTTCCTTAGGATGTGTATAGATTACCGTCAGTTGAACAAGGTTACCATCAATAATAAGTATCCTCTTCTGAGAATTGATGTTCTTTTCTATCAGCTTCAGGGTGCTTCTTATTTTTCTAAGATAGACCTCAGATCTGGCAACCATCACTTGAAAGTAAGGGAATGTGATATTCCCAAGACATCATTTAGGACCTGTTATGGTCATTATGAGTTCTTAGTTATGTCATTTGGTTTGACCAATGCGCCTGCAGCATTCATGGACCTTATGAATAGAGTATTCAAGCCTTATTTAGATATGTTTGTTATTTTCTTCATTGATGACATTCTAATCTATTTGAGGAATGAGAAAGATCATGCTAGCCATCTCAGAATAGTTTTTCAGACTTTGAAAGAGAAGGAGTTATATGCTAAGTTCTCTAAATGTGAGTTTTGACTTTAGTCTGTGGCATTCTTGGGCCACATAGTATCCGGTGATGGAATTAGAGTTGACAATCAGAAAATAGAGGCAGTGCAGAATTGGCCTAGACCCACATCTCAAAATGATATTAGGAGTTTCTTGGGGTTGACTGGATATTATAGAAGGTTTGTTGAGGGATTTTCATCTATTTCATCTCCTTTGACCAAGTTAACTTAGAAAACAGTAAAGTTTCAATGGTCTGAATCTTGTGAGAAAAGCTTTCGGGAATTGAAAAAGAGGTTGACTACTGCCAGTATTGACCTTACAGAAGGTACACACGATTTTGTCGTATATTTTGATACATCTAGAGTTGGTTTGGGTTTTGTATTAATGCAGAATGACAAAGTTATAGCTTATGCCTCCAGGCAGTTGAAAGTTCATGAGAAGAACTACCCAACCCATGATCTAGAATTGGCTGTTGTAGTATTTGCTTTAAAAATATGGCGCCATTATCTTTATGGTGTTCCTGTGTATTTGTTCACCGATCACAAGAAGTCTTTAGTATGTGTTTACTCAGAAAAAGCTTAATCTTAGACAAAGGAGGTGGTTAGAATTAATCAAGGAATTCTTTATCACCCAGGTAAGGCTAATGTTGTTGCTGATGCCTTGAGTAGATTATCTATGGGTAGTACCGCCCATTTTGAGGAAGATAAGAAAGATTTAGCAAAAGAGGTGTATAGACTTACACGACTAGGAGTTCGACTAATGGATTCCACAGGAGGAGGAGTAGTGGTGATGAATGGGGTTGAATCATCATTAGTGTCAGAAGTAAAAGAGAAGCAAGACCAAGATCCTTTATTGCTTGAATTAAAGGCAAGTGTTCATAAGAAAAAAAGTGATGGCTTTTGAACAAGGGGGAGATGGTATTTTGAGGTATCAAGGTAGATTGTGTGATTGATTTCAAAGGTAATTGGGATGATCACCTATCTCTCATTGAATTTACTTACAACAATAGTTACCACTCTAACATCCAAATGGCTCCTTCTGAAGCTCTTTATGGGGGAAGATGCAGATCTCCTATTGGATGGTTTGAAGTTGGTGAAGCTGGGTTAATAGGACCAGATTTAGTTCATTAAGCTATGGAGAAGGTGAAAGTGATTCAAGAGAGGTTAAAGACGGCGCAGAGTCATCAGAAATCCTACACTGATGTTAGGAGAAAGGAGTTAGAGTTTGAAGTAGTTAAAGGTTTCACCCATGAAGGGCGCTATGAGATTTGGTAAGAAGGGGAAACTTAGTCCCCGGTATATTGGCCTTACAGAATATCCAAGAGGATTGACAATGTAGCTTATGAGTTAGATCTACCACAAGAATTAGCAACAGTCCATCCGGTGTTCCACATCTCCATGTTGGAAAAGTGTATGGGCGATCCTTCATTGATCATACCAACTGAAGATATTGGGATCAAGGATAGATTATTTTATGAGGAGATTCCACTTCAGATTCTAGATCGTCAAGTTCGCAAGTTGAGAACAACAGAGGTACCATTAGTCAAAGTTCTTTGATGGAATCAGTTTGTTGAGGAAGCTACTTGGGAACCTGAGGAAGATATGAAGAAGAGATATCCACATCTCTTCGAATCCGGATAAGTTCCAAATTAAGGTACTAATCCTTTTCTTGACTTTTATTTATAAGATTAACATGTTGTAATTGCATTGCTTGTTGGGTGTTTTAGCTGAATTTTAATGTTACATCCTTAGCCTAGTAAGAGTAATCTCATTCAAGGACGAATGTTCCCAAGGGGGAGATATTGTAACATCTTGCAAATTGAAAGAACTAGAAAGAGTGATTTTTGGAAATAATAAAAATCTGGAAAATTGGTTAAGTTAATTTAAGTTTGAGTTTTTGGTCAACTTCAAATAACCATAACTCCTACCTCAGGATAAAATAGGTGTGTTTCCAGATATCGTAGGATAGATCTTGGAATAATCTTTCCAACGCCACTGATTTTGCGCGATTCTGAGTGAGTTATGCTCATTGGAAGTTGGGTTGTTCAAATAAGGAAAGTCCAATCAGAATTTTAGAAGGGCATTATGGTCATTTCACCACCCAATTAACTTAATTCATTTTTAGCAATTAAATTGAGGTCTAAATTGAATTGGTTCAGTTTAGACAATTGGAAATTTACGCTAGGGTTTTGGAGAAAGAACGCGAGAGCAGAAAAGGGGAGAAAGAGCAAAGTTCATCGTTCTTGAAGGTTTAGCTTGTGGATTTCGACAAGGGTTGATCCCTAAAGAGGTATATGAGATCACATAGTGTTGGGTTAGTTCACCCATGCGCCCAACTTGATTCAATTTTAGCAAAGTATATTGATTTGAAAGTAAATCCCTTGAATTCTTGATGAAGTTTGTTTAAATCCTTGTGGGTTGTGTTGTTGGAGTTTTCTTGAGATTGATTCACGTTTTTAGTTGTGTTTTTTAGTAGAATCTGATGTTATTTGAGGGTATAAATGATGCTAAGTGTTTGGGGAAAGAACCAATGGAGTTTAGAGGGTTTAGAGCTGGAAAACAAGGAAGGAATTTTTGTTGGGCAAATCTGGGCAGTGCCTCCGCGTCACGGACCTGCTCCCCAGATTTGGAAAAAATCATTTTGCATCGTGGAGCGGTCATGGACCGTTCTGCCTAAAAGTTGTTTTCGAACCAAAAATTTAAATGCTTCTCCATGTCGCGGTCCCACCTTTAGACAATGAAATATTGATCTTTTCTATCACAAATTACGATCCTTGAATCCATAATCCAATTCAAGGAAAGTTAAGAGTGAAGTCAATAGAAGTTAAGAGTCAAGTCAAGAGAAGTTAAGAGTCAACTCAAGAAAAGTTAATTGTCAAGTCAAGAGAAGTTAAGAGTCAATTCAAGAGAAGTTAAGAGTCAAGTAAAGAGAAGTCAAGAGTCAAGTTAAGAGAAGTTCATAAAGCCTTCCAAAAAATCTTTTACAAATATTTTAACTTTGTTTTAAGATTTGAGTTTTGAGTTGAGTAAAGAGTAAGAAGTTCATTTCTTTAAAAGAGTATATCGGGACTATATATTCTCAAAGAGTAAATGCTTTCACATTTAAAGAAGAAAGGAAACCTTGATTTCCAAAAGAGCTTTTGAGCTAGTTTTCAGTAAAGAGTAAGAGTAAAGTTCACTCTTCAAAGAATATACGGGAACTGAGTATTCCCAAGAGTTAAAATATTTTCACATTTGAGCAAGAAAGGAAACTAAGATTTCCAAGAGAGCTTTTAAGCTAAGTTTTTGAGTAATTATCTCAAACTAAAGAAAGAGTTTTATTTTTACAAACATATGAGCTAAGTATATTTTGGGAGTAGTATTGAGCACCGATATAGGGACGAATTTGAGTTCAGATAACTCATGTCTCCATAAACCATGTATCCATCACGGGTAGTAAAGGATCATACTTTTTAGATGACTCCTTAAGATGCTTTTAGCATAGACTAGTAGATCCACTTAGTTAAGCGTTCTATATGAAGGCAAAGTATAGGACAGTTCAGACAGCGTGGACAAGACGATTTATCACCACTTAGGCTCATAGTGGTGGTTGTTGGTTGGAGAAACTCCCATAAAAACTATATTAGTTTATTATATGAGTAAAGTTGAGTTTGTTATTGCTTTTTCTTTAACGAACTAAGAGGTGAACGAAACAAAATAAATTTATCTAGAATTTCTGCAAAATATTAAGGGAAGAAAACAATAAAAAAAGGCACAAAATCTAGTGAGGAAAAAAAAGAAGAGGATGAATAAGAAAAGGATAAGAAAAAGTTTTATGAATTGATTATTTGGGTTGATAACGGAAAAAGTTCTTTTTAGGCTTTATTGATTTGTGATAGTGACCTTTTCAATTCTTCAATAATATATATAATAATTAAAATTTAATGTAATAACTTATAGACAATAAATTAATATGGTTATTAAATAGAATATGGTTATTTCATAATTGAAAAATAAGGAAAGATAGAGAAAAAATGTCTAAAAATGGAGAAAAAGATAAATAGCAATGGAGGCCTTAGAGAGTTGCCACAGCACCTTGTCTATATTTAAATTTATATTATATATAGATTTGTGAAAAATATTAGACAAGAAAATAATAAATAAAACACAAAATCTAGTGAGGAAAAAATTGATGAATAAGTAAATGATAAAAAAAGGTTTTATGAATTGACTAGCTGGTTTTGGGCTTTATTGATTTGTGATTGTGACCTTATCAATTCTTCAATAATATATATAATAATTAACAATTAATGTAATAACTTATAGACAATAAATTAATATGGTTTTTAAATTGAATATGGTTAATTCTTCGATTAAAAAAATAAGAAAAATAGAGAAAAACAGATAAATAGCAATGAGGACCTTAGAGAGGTGTCACATCACCTTGTCTATATTTGGCTTTATATTATACTAGTAAAATTACCCGCGCCTCACGCGGGAATTTAATATCACCAAATTTATAAAACAATACTTAAAGCCTATCAGTCATTAAAACTAAAACACTATATTATCTTACATACAAGATTACATAGTAACGAACATTAATAATGTAAAGCAAAATGATAATTATAACAGCTTATCATTAATCCTTCAATCAATCTCTTTAATTTGATTTTATAATTTATCCTTTTATTTCCAGAAAGTGTTACTAGTTGATAGTTTTGGGGAATCAAATGAACATCAACCTGAGATATACAAATATTCTAATTCTAACATGTAGAAAAGTTCAGCCCTACCTTTTGCATTACATATATTATTTTAAAGTTCTCCATTTAAATGTATCATAAGTAATTATTAAAATGAAAAATTAAAGTGTGAACGTATGTTTGGGTGTTTCATAAAAATCAGCATACTAGAGTGATATAGTTCAATTTGAAACTACACTTCTATTTCAATCATAGTGTCGAGAAACACATCTATTACTTCAAGAAAAATATTACAACTTGCATTAAACTTGAGAATTTGTCCATACTTCATATTGAATATGAGTAATTAGTTGATTGTGTAGTTATATATGTCTTTGGAATTAAAAGAGGCTCCAATCTAGTCATATTCCTCTATAGGTCATCCGACACATCCTTGAACTCATGTCAAAAGTTTATTAATTCTTGTCTTCTTTACCCGGTTCACTTCACACATCAACATGTGATAAGGTTTTTAATGTCTTTATGTCCTTACAATGGCATATAAAATTTGAATTTTGTCTTCAAGAGATGGTAATATAGATCTTTAAGAAATTATTTTATTGTACCTTCAAAATTTCAGTANTTTATTAATTCTTGTCTTCTTTTCCCGGTTCACTTCACACATCAACATGCGATAAGGTTTTTAATGTCTTTATGTCCTTACAATGGCATATAAAATTTGAATTTTGTCTTCAAGAGATGGTAATATAGATCTTTAAGAAATTATTTTATTGTACCTTCAAAATTTCAGTAGAGAAAACTTGCGTGAATACTCAATTAACATGTGTTTTCAATCTGTACTAACAAACACTTATAACAATTACTTTGCAGAAACATAAACAACAAAGTTTAAAACATATACTAAAAAGCAGCAATTAATAACATCAACATAAGTTAATGACTGTAAAAAAACATACTAGAATTTGTAAGAGTAGAATGAAATAGAAAGGAAAAAATTGAGCCCACTGAATATACACTGTCCCCTTAAAGAAATTATCCCCCTCTAGTACCCGAGGGTTAAAGGAATAAATCATCTTAGGACAGAACAATTCTATTCACCAGTATATTGATACAAAAATAATGGTGTAAGTGAGCTACTCAACAGGAGAAAATTACACTAATATTTAACTATGCAGAAAAATAAGAAGAAGTTCAGAATTTTCTATGCTTCAAAATCAGAGGAAAATCGTCTATTTATAGACAACAAATGGTAGTGTGAACAAATGCTTAATGTGCCTTATTGGAAAGGTGACAACTTATTGGAAAAGTTATAACCCTTCAAAAAGGTCACAATCTTTCATAAAAGTCACAAGTTTTCATAAAAGTCGCAACTCTTCATAAAAGTCACAATTTTTCATAAAAGTTATAACTTTTCATGAAAGTCACAACTTTTCATGAAAGGGGAAGGCTAGTTTCGGAAATAAATAAATTAAAAGAGAATCCTGGTATGTGGTGGCTCCACGTAGGCGGACTTAGGGTTCTCTTTTATATAAATATATGATATAAAATAGATATATATTTGAATTTGAGAATATGAAAAGATTCACTATAGTTAGGAATAAAAAAAAGAACAAATAATTGAGAATAAATAAGTAGGAATACGAAAGAATCAACAAAATATTATGAAATTATTCAATATATTTCTTATCATTAAATATTTAAATTTATGAATTTTTCTTGAAAAAAGGAAGTTGTGTTTTTTAAAGCATGTAAAAAGAGAGGAGAGTTTTAAGAAAATTGAACTCATTCTGTGTATGTATATTAAAATCTTATTTTTCTAGCTTTTAAGTTTTCTTTTCAGTAAAATTAAGTAATCAAAAAGCAATATTCTTTATTGTCAACATAAAATATAAAATAAAAAATTAAATAAACAGTACATAAAAAGATAATATAGAATATGAGATGTGTAGATATTATTAGCCATCAATTATTCATTTGAATTTGAGGATATGAAAATATTCGCTATAATTAGGGAAGAAAATGAACACGTAATTGAGAATATAAGTCATTAGGACCACGTAAAGAATCAACAAAATACTATAAATTTATTTAATATTCTTTTAATCATTAAATATTTAAATTTCACAAATTTTCTTAAAATACTAACGTTAATCTGAAGCCCTTTTTTTTTTTTTTTTTCTGGTAGGCACTTCCTTCTTTTTTAGCTTTCATTTTATTATATGCTTTTGGTTTTTATATTGTGAATTGTGTTTTATTAATGGTTATTTGATCTAATGATGAAGATAAATCTATTTAAAATATCAAATTTTATATGAAAGATTATCGAAATAACTTAAATAAATTCATAACTTAATATGAGATTGTAATCTTTGTGAAAAAGTTTAGTTTTTTTTATTAATTATATGTATGAGCTTTTATTTTATTATTGAGGATTCAATTCTTTTATAATCTTCTATATTTTCCTCCATGCCTACCCTATATACAATTATAGAAATTCAATCTTTCTTAGAAAAAAATGATATATAAGAAATAGGTAGAAAGGATTTTTCCTTGAAAATAGTTCCTGTCTTACTTTTTTTGAGTGGTAGATTTACGGTCATTTGAGATGTTTTTATTTCAGTAATTAGTGTCCTCAATGCCTAATTTGTAACAACTCGCAAATTGAAAGAACTAGAAAGAGCTAGAATTAGAAACAGTGATTTTTGTAACTAATAAAAATCTGAAAAATTGGTTAAGTTAGGTTAAGTTCGAGTTTTTGGTCAACTTCAAATGACCATAACTCCTAGCTCAGGATGAGTTAGGTGTGTTTCCAGATATCGTAGAATAATCTTTCCAACACCGCCGAGTTTGCGCAATTCCGGGTTCGTATGAGTGAGTTATGTCCATTGGAAGTTGGGCTATTCAAATAAGGACAGCCCAATCCGGATTTTAGAAGGGCTTTATGGTCATTTCACCACCCAATTAAGTGAATTCGTTTTTAGCAATTAAATTGGGGTATAAACTGAATTGGTTCAGTTTAGACAGTTGGAAATTTACGCTAGGGTTTTGGAGAAAGAACGCAAGAGGAGAAAAGAAGAGAAAGAACAAAGTTCGTCGTTCTAGAAGGTTTAACTTGTGGATTTCGACAAGGGTTGATCCCTAAAGAGGTATGTGAGATCACATAGCTTGGGTTAGTTCACCCACACACCCAACTTGATTCAATTTCAGCAAAGTATATTGATTTGAAAGTAAATCCCTTGAATTCTTGATGAAGTTCGTTTGAATTCTTGTGGGTTGTGTTGTTGGAGTTTTCTTGAGATTGATTCACGTTTTTAGTTGTGTTTTCGAGTAGAATCTGATGTTATTTGAGGGTATAAATGATTCTAAGTGTTTGGGGAAAGAATCAATGGAGTTTAGAGCTGGAAAACGAAGAAGGAATTTTCGTCGGGAAAATCTGGGCAGTGCCTCTGCGTCGCGGACCTGCTCCCTAGATTTGGGAAAATTTGTTTCGTGCCGCGGAGCGGTCATGGACCGTTCTACCTCAAAAGTTATTTTCGAACCAAAAATTTAAATACTTCTCCGCATCGCGGACCCACCTTCAGACAGTGAGATTTTGATCTTTTCTTATTTTAGTTGTCTAAAAACACTCCTAAACATCATGAGATCTTTCCTATCACAAATCACGATCCTTGAATCCATAATTCAATTCAAGAAAATTTAAGAGTCAAGTCAAGAGAAGTTAAGAGTCAAGTCAAGAGAAGTTAAGAGTTAATTCAAGAGAAGTTAAGAGTCAAGTCAAGAGAAGTCAAGAGTCAAGTTAAGAGAAGTTCATGATGCCAGTTGGCTTGCATCTTATTATAATGCAGACGTAGGTAACTAGGATCAGCATCCAGCGTCTCGTTGATCCAGTTGAGCACTCAAAGTCAGTTGGTGAGCCTCCTAGATTTTCGGAGGATCCTTTTTATTGCTTTCAATATTTTAGTCCATTAGGATGTTGTGGGTCTTGTCCCGACGTCCATCTTAGTTGTTTAGAGGCTTCATAGACAAAGTTAGTGATGTTAGTTTATGAGTCTTTACTTTTCCGTTTCAGTTAAGTTGAGGCTTGAGTTGCCACTTTGGCAGTGAATGTTATTTATTACATTCTAAGTTGTTTATTGAACAGTTCAGTTTATTCTTTTAAAGTATAATTATCTTGAGTAAAGTCTTCCATTAAGTAAGTAAGTCAGGCCAAGGGTTTGCTTGGGCTAGCAATGGTTCTCGAGTGCCGGCCACGTCCAGGGTGTAGGCTCGGGGAGTGACATAATTATGTCCTATTTTTGATGATATTTTGATGATTTGCAGTTATGAAGGCTAAAGGACAAGGCAGGGATGAAAATATGGAAAAGAGGTCAAAATCATTGAAAGAAGTAAAAACTCCCAACTGAAAGTCACCAAACCAAAAGGACAAATCACCCAAGAGGCCTGACCTCGCCCAAAGTGGTAGTGTTCACAATTGAAGATGTTCCAGGCAGGTTGGTGAACTATAAGTGAAACGACGACTAGCCAAAGTTGAAGGGCGAAAAGATGACCATCGCTGAAGGTGACAGGACTTTGATGAAAATGAAGGCTTAAAAGGCGAACAAAGGTGTTCATTGCCGATCCGCCCAGTGTGATAGGTAGACTCGATCTAGTTCGCCAACTATGAGGTTCAAACACTTGAAGCGTGAAGGAAAAAATGTGAGTTAAGAAACAGACGACAATCCACCGATCTTGTTTGGTGAGTCCAACTAATGTCGCTGAGTTGGTCACGTCGTGAATTTTGGGCCAAATTTTGGGAAACGATAAATAACCCAAAGGATAGAGAAAATAGAGAGCTTTTTGTAGAGATTTTGGCAGAACTTTTTGCCGAGAAGTTTTGGCATTGTAATTTTTGTCAGAGTTTTTTATGAAACTTCTTACCTTGTCAAAAACATCTTTAGTTTTGGGTTTTAATTTTTATTCTTAAAATTGACATTAGAAGTGAAAATCAAAGTGAGTGTTAGTTATAACTGCTTAATTTCATCACATCCATGATTGCTATCATGATAGGTATAATTTGTTTACTTGTTATGATGGGTGACTAAAACCTCAATTCTAGGGGTGTAATTATGGGGTTGGGTGTTGATTCAATGAAGTGAGTATTGTGTTTTACTTTGTTTTATAGCTATGCATTCATTAGGCTAACTAGTGAAATTTTCCATGCTTCGCGCGACTATAAGAAATATTTATTGGACAATAATATATAATGTTTATATTCATGTTAAGTATTGGATATATAGACAATATTAATATTCTCTACATCTGCGATATGAAACACTTTCATTTTTTTAAGCATATAAAATTGATTTTTTTTTACATCTTTTAAGTGCAAACTATTCATATGTATATATTAGAATGAAATATTTACCGTGGTAAAGTAAATGAAATAAGAGATCATATTTTGAATTAACAATATATTATATTACATATTTTTTAACTATCTTCTATACAAATTCTAATTTCGAAAAAAAAACTTTTGAAGTTCTTCATTGTGTCTTTATTATTAAATTTGTTTATTATATTAAACATTAATTAAATATTTATAAAAAATTATGAAAAAGAAACATGAAAAAATTATAATAATACTTAAGAGTAGAAGTTACAAATAAAATGAAGAGACACGAGTTATGGATTTTATTAGACATTAATTGCATTAATAATCATGTATTAATTTTATTTGTACAAATAAATAAATAAATATGAATATAAAGGGATAGAAATACAGTAATGAACAAAAATAAATAAATAATTGGTGACTGCATAAAAAATATAAATACATTTCAAACAAAAACAGAATAGTGACAAAAACAAATTGTTACATACAAAAAAAGACATCATAGAAATAATATTTTATTTTTTAATTATTTTCTTGCAAGCATAATAAAAATGAAGTTCATAATCATCATATTTTTTTTTTAAAAATGAGATAGTTATATTAATTGTGCTTCATAACCAGAAAAAAATATAGAATAGTAAAGAACCAAATGAGTAGCATTGTCAGTACATGTAGTTAAGTTACTTTTACAAACTAAAGTTTAAAAAATTCTATCAAAGGTAGCTTCCTTACCAATACAAGTCAAAGTTAAAAAAATTCTAGCAAAAATAATCCCTATTTATGCTTCAAAAAATATTTTTCTTCTACCATCTTCCTTTGCAAGTAGATCCGCGGTCATATTTTGTGCTCCATATGTCAAACCCTTCATCATATGCTACCAATTGAATAAAAAACATAATTATGAATAAATAAAATATTATACCAATTGAAAGTGATTATACCAAAAGAAAGAAAGAAATTATAACTATATATAATATATCTGTAAATTATTTTTTCAATTGTACTAACAATAAATAATAATCATCTCTTGAAATATAATAAATATTGTAATCAAACTATATTATATTCCGCAAATTGACTATTAATGAGAACAATCTCATACTAACAACACATTGTTCATTATTACAATTGTTCTTTTTAATCATACTTGATTGGAGAATGATAATACATACATAAATAAAATATTAAGAAAGCATGTCAAAATACATAAAAATAAAAAGAGACTTGAGAATGAAATATTTCTTACTTTTCATGTACTTCATTTTCGTTACATGTTAGTTAATTCACATACTAATATGATGAAGAAGAGAAAATATATTCTTGAATGTGATATTTTATGAAATTAAATATGAATTTACATAGGCAAATGTAGAAAATGAAAAGAAATACTTAAGAATGAAATATTTCTCACCTTCATGTACTTCTTTTTTGTTACACGTTAGTTAATTCACAAACCAATATGATGCTGAAGGGAAAGGATAATCTTGAATGTGAATCTCTATGAAATTAAATATGAGTTTATATAGGCAAAATATAAGAATACCATAAGACATCATAGAATTACAAATTAATGTTTGGAGGTCATGGATATGAAATTTTGAGAGTCTTGAATATTATTAAAAATAAAAATTAAAGTGGTGTAGATCATGGGTAATTACTCCTTGTAAATAAATTAAGTAATAAAGAGAAAAATACTTAAAATATAAAAATATATTATCATTTTATGATTAGAAATGAGACTAACAAAGAAAAAAGAGAATGTGAAGAGTCTTTGTTATAAATGTTACTCCATTAATAAAAATTTTATTTGTAATAAATTAAATAGTTTGATTTTATAATATAATAATCAATTTAAATAAGAAAAAAAGCCAAAAAATGGAGAAAAAAGATAAGTGCAAATGGAGGCCATAGAGAGGTGCAACATCACCTTGTCTATGTTTCTCCTTTATATATATATATATATATATATATATATATATATGTCGCGACCCAGACCGTCGTGATTGGCACCCACACTAACTTTCCGGTGAGAGAACCACTACTACAACCCAAACCAAGCAACTAAAGCAATAGCTAAGACATTTAAGTCAAACACTAAGGAAATAAAAATAGAGTTCTCATAAACTCTTACAATAATAACTAACAATGCGGAAGAATAACCTAGAACCTAAAAGTCAATGTACCAAAACATTCTAACAACGAACCAAGTCTAAACAAGAAGGGATACAACCCCAACTAATGACCTAATCAACTAGCTAAAACAAATGTCTAAGTCCAGAAATGGTGGACATAGACGAAAGAGAATCCCATGGCAGCCCGGAAGAATTGGCTCACCCTTGAATTCGAAGCGACGATCACTGATCTTCTAAGCGAGGTCTGTCAGTAGCTGCTTGAAGATGACCTGTACTCAACAAAAATAAAAGCAAGTGCAGAATCAGTACACATCCATAGTGTACTGGTAGGATCATGCGGCTATCCCACTAGTGCAACATAAGCAAGTCAAGACAACATTATAATCACATGAATATATATAAACATATACAATATTATCAACATTTACGAACAACGAACAACTTCACATTTTATATCAAATCATTGGTTCTCTCATGGAACCCAAAACCAAACAGTTAGCATGCCGGAACGTGGCAATCGATCCCACATTTATGCCGAAACGTGGCAACCGATCCCACATTTATGCCGAAACGTGGCAATCGATCTCATTTTTATGCCGAAATGGGGCAACCAATCTAAGTTAGTTATGCCGAAACGTGGCAACCGATCCTATTCATACACCACAATCACAATCACAAGTATATCATCAAGATCATACATTTAAGTCATGATTTCATGGCATTCATCAATTCTCTATCTCATTTACAACAAGTGTGATCAACATTGCAACATTCATACATTTACAAGTATCATAATGAAGCAAGAACAAGAATACATCACACAATCGTAAAATCACAACCATCACCTACCTCGAATAAGCTTGAAACCCTAAAAGACTTGATCCTTCCCTTTTTGAATTCGTTCCGCTTGTTCTTGGTCTATAAACAATCAATATAATACGGGAATCAATAAACAATCACTAATTACCCGAATTACTAGCAATTCTATGAACCCTAGATCAAACCCATGATCCCAATTACCCAAATTAGGGTTGTTTCCACCATAGAATCTATAACAAAACCCTGTCCCATCAATATTCACCCATTCTATTGTGTTCTACGGATCGAAAAATAGATTTGGGGAGTGAAAAACTTACCTTTAGCCTCAAGAATGGTGAAAAACGAGTAGGAGTCACTTGAGTTCGTTCCTTAGCTCTAAAAATTGAAAATTGACAAATAAGATCATTTAGGGGTTTATTAACGATCCGCTGTAGCATCACCGCCAGAGCGGCAAAAAGCAGCATTCTCGAACCAGTGAGCTATTTAAAGAATTCCAAAATCCCCATTTCACAACACACCTCTAACCCACGACGCTCAGTAAATACCCCTTACGCTAAGATCGATTTTGGGAGGTCTACTCTCCCGAATTCAATTCTGTAAAGTAGTATGGGTTCTTCGATGAGTTATCTAACTACTCATGTAATCAAAAACATAATTACTTCACATGATTTTTACCAGATTTCCCTACACCTCAAGGACTCCAATTTCATCCAAATCTAGACAAGGTTGGGAAAATCCAAATACTACGAAAAAGTTTTCCGGCCCCAAATTTTCCCCCGTTGGCTTTTCTATAACGACGGAAACATGTCATTACAATGGATACCAATTTACCCATCACTCGTCCCTGAGTGACAAAACTTAGGAAAATAGGCTAAGGAAGGAATGAAGTAGTACCTGAATCGATGAACAATTGGGGATACTTGTCTCGCATGTCCCTCTTGGTTTTCCAAGTAGCTTCCTCAATTGGACGATGCTTCCATTGAACTTTCATGAACTTAATCTTCTTGGTCCTCATCCTGTGCACATCACAATCAAGAATTGCAATCGGTTCCTCCTCATATTGGAGGTCCTCATCTAACACAATTGAGTCCCACTTAATGATATAATCCCCGTCACCATGATACCCCTTTTACATGGATACATGAAATACCGGATGAACACCCGATATATTAGGAGGTAAAGCCAATCTATACGCTATCGGTCCCACATATTCAAGAATCTCAAATTGGACCAATGTATCTAGGACTTATCTTACCTTTCTTACCAAATCTCATCACCTCTTTCATGGGTGATACCTTAAGAAGAACATTTTCACCATTTTGAAATGCCATGGGTCTTACCTTATGATCTGCATACTTCTTCTGTCTACTCTAGGCTGCTAAAAGCTTAGCTTGAATACTCCTAACCTTATATTGAGAATCCTTCACTAAATCAACCCCCAATGGTTTCACATCTCCAGCCTCAAACCATCCTATGGGTGATCTACATCCCCTCCCATAGAGTGCCTCAAATGGTGCCATATCAATGCTGGAGTGATAACTATTATTATAGGAGAACTCACAGAAAGGTATGAATTTATCCCAATGCCCTCCAAAATCAAGCTCACATACCCTCAGCATGTCTTCTAATACCTAAATAGTCCTCTCCAACTGTTCATCTGTCTGTGGGTGGAAAACTGTACTAAAAGTGAGTTGTGTGCCCAATTCATTATGCAATCTCCTCAAAAACTTGGATGTGAATTGGGTACCACGGTCTGAAATGATAGAAAGGGGCACCCCGTGCAACCTCACTATCTCTTTCACATAAACTTTAGCCAATTGTTCAACATTATAATCTATTTTTACCAGAATAAAATGGGATGACTTAGTCAATCTATCAACCACTATCCAAATAGAATCAAACTTCCCTAAAGTCTTGGGAAGACCAACCACAAAGTCCATGACTATTCTTTCCCACTTCCATTCCGGAATTGGCATTCTTTGAAGTAAGCATGCACCTTTGATGTTCATATTTCACTTGTTGACAATTTTGACACTTTAATACAAGCTCCGCTATGTCTTTCTTCATGCCTGACCACCAATAAATTCGCTTCAGATCTCTATACATATTGGTCATACCCGGATTAATAGAATATCACAAACCATGAGACTCTGCCTAAAATTTCTCAATCAAGTCATCTACTCTAAGAACACATATTCCCCCCTTGAAATTTAGCACACCATCCGCATCAAGAGTGGTCTCTTGTGCTTCACCCATCGCAGTCTTCTTTCTAAGTTCCTCCAAATTCTCATCTTCAAATTGTTTGGTCTTGATCTCCTCAATGAATGTAGCCCTTACCTCAATACTAGCTAGCATCCCACCTCTCTCTGAGATGCCCAATTGCATGAACTTAGACTCTAAGGTCTGAATTTCTTTAGCCAAAGGTCTCTTGGCTACACTTAAGCAAGCTAAACTACCCATACTCACCGCTTTTCGACTCAAAGCATCTGCCACCACATTAGCTTTTCCCGGATGGTATTGAATGGTCAAATCATAATCTTTAAGTAACTCCATCCACCTTTGTTGTCTCAAATTCAGATCCTTTTGAGTGAAACATGCTGCAAACTACGATGATCAGTAAACACTTCACACTTAACTACATAGAGGTAATGCCGCCATATCTTAAGAGCAAACACTACCACTACCAGCTCTAAATCATGCGTTGGATAATTCTTCTCATTCACCTTCAATTGATGCGAGGCATAAGCTATAACATTCTTATCCTGCATCAACACAACACCCAACCCAGAATGAGAAGCATCACAATAAACAATAAAACCTTTACCTTCAACCGGTAATGCTAGAATATGTGCGGTGGTCAAAAGAGTCTTGAGCTTTTGAAAGCTCTCCTCACATTTCTCAGTCCATTCAAATGGTATCTCCTTTTTGGTCAAATTAGTCAATTGAGTGGCAATAGAAGCAAAATTTTTACAAATCGACAATAATAGCTAGCAAGCCCCACAAAACTCCTAACTTCAGTCACAGAACTTGGTCGAACACAATTCTTAACCGCCTCAATCTTTTGAGGATCTACCATTACCTCTTCTTTTGAAACTACATGCCCCAAAAATGCAACCGATTTCAACCAAAATTCACACTTAGAAAATTTAGCATATAGCTTTTGCTTCCCAAGAACACCCAAAACACTACGAAGATGGTCGGCATGCTCTTCCTCACTTTTCAAATAAACCAAAATATCATCAATGAAAACTATAATGAATAAATCAAGAAATGGTTTGAACACCCCATTCATCAAACTCATGAAAGTTGCAGGCGCATTGGTCAAACCAAAAGACATAACCAAAAATTCATAGTGCCCATAGCGAGTTCTAAATGCCATCTTGGGCACATCCTCAGGCCTAATTTTCAATTGATGGTAACCGGATCTTAGATCAATCTTAGAGAAAACTGATGCATCTTGCAATTGGTCAAAAAGATCATCTATTCGAGGTAAGGGATACTTATTTCGAATAGTGACCCTATTCAATTGCCGGTAATCTATACACATTCTCATACTACCATCTTTTTTTCTTAACAAACAAAACTGGAGCACCCCATGGGGAAGCACTAGGACGAATAAATCCTTTATCAAGAAGTTCTTGGATTTGAGCCTTAAGCTCTCTTAATTCTGCCGGAGCCATGCGATATGGAGGGATAGAAATGGGCGCGTACCAGGCTCTAAATCAATGCAAAAATGTATATCTCTATCTGGATGCATAAAAGACAAATCATTAGGAAATACTTCACTAAATTCAGGAATAGACTCAATGGATGGAGCCTCAATCTCAACATCCCTAATATGAGCCAAATAAGCCAAACAACCCTACTCTACCATTTTACTAGCCCGAATGGAGGATATAATCATAGCTTGCTTAGGCTTGTACACCCCTTCCCACTATAATTTTTCTCTTCCCAGAATTTCTAGAGTTACATACTTAGTATTAATATTAAGCACAACATAATAGAGGGACAACCAAGTCATGCCTAAGATTATGTCAAAGTCAATCATATCCAAAATCACTAAATCAACCCAAGTCTGAAATCCCATACACAAAATAGGACAAGCACGATAGACATGGTTAGCTATGTCTGATTCTCCAACTGGGGTAGAAACACGAATAAGGGCATCTAGAATATCACAAATCATATCAAAATCTGAGGCAAATCTCACAGATACATAGGAATAAGTAGAACCTAGATCAAACAACACATTAGCCATCCACTCACAGACAAGAATAGTACCTGTGATCACCGCATCAGGCGCCTCCGCCGCATTTTTGCCCAGAAAAGCATAACACTGAGTCCTATCATCATGATGAGCCACTTCCCTACCTGGTTGCACATTACCCCTACCTCCGTTACAATTACCATTTCCTCTACCTCCACGACCACGTTGATTACCTCCTCACCCACCTTGTGGATGACGTCGACCATTATTACCATTCCTCGCGGGTACCACTGCTCTAGATTACTGCTGCGCAGAATCTAACACACGTGGGTGGGGACAATCTCTCCTCATATGCCTAGGTTCTCCACAGTTGTAACAAGTACGATCAAAAGATGGCATGCCACCCGTCAAAGGTGCGACTCCCTAGCTATCCTAAAAATTATGAGATAGAGATTCCGAGTAACTACCTGTAGAGGCGGGCATAGCGGACTGAATTGGCTTGGCTACAAGCGTTGGCCTTCCGGACCCCTTGGAATAAGAACCTTGAAAGTTACCTGAGTTCTTTGCCCTTTTTGCCCATGCCTTAGCTTGACTGTCTCGCCTCACCCCTTCCACTCTCTTAACATAGTTTGTTACCTCATTAAAGCTCCTCCCTGCAGAAGTCATATGCACAAATAATACTTGCAACTCAGAATTTAATCCCCTAATAAATAACTTGATTCTCTCTTCCTCAGTAGTCACCAATTGAGTAGCATATCTAGACAAAGCATGGAACTTGGCCTCATAAGTAGCCACAGTCATACCACCCTGCTCCAAATCCATGAACTCATCCTTCTTGCGATCCCTCAAAGTCTTAGGCACATACTTCTCTAGAAACAGAGCATGAAATTGGGTCCAAGTAAGTGGAGGTAAAGTAGAAGATCTGCATTCCATATAAGCTCTCTACCACTGCTTAGCCTCATCTTGAAGTTGGAAAGACACAAACTCAACCCCATGCTGATGAACAATACCCAGTTTATGAAGCCTCTCATAGCAATCCAGAATGAACTCATAAGCATCCTCATTCTCAGAACCAAGAAACACATAAGGCTTTAGATTCAGAAACTTAGTCAACATTTCATGCTCATTACCAGTTATAACAAAACCCAACAAAGGACGGAAGAAAGCATCATTACCTCCAATCCAACCCACCTTGGGCGTAGTGCTAGCAACAAGTGGATTAGTAGGAGCTTGAATTGCTTGAGTAGAAGGAAGCACTCCAGGACCAACCAATCCCTTTAAGAACGACATGATCTGTTGAGCTAACACTGGGTCCAAAGGAGGAACACCTTAGCCTGCACCTCTCTCTCTTGTCCCAAATCATCAACATCAACATTCTCATCTATCTATTCATGATGCGCATGAGGGTTCTCATTCATAGGCATCTCGAAGAAAAGTAAAGGCGTCCCCGTACCTATCCACGAGACTCTATTAGACTCATTTCGGTACATCGAGATTAACGAACCTAGGCTCTGATACCAACTTTGTCACGACCCAGATCATCGTGATTGGCACCCACACTAACTCTCTGGTAGGAGAACCACGACTACAACCTAAACCAAGCAACTAAAGCAAAAACTAAGACATTTAAGTTAAACACTAAGGAAATAAAAATAGGGTTCCCATAAACTCTAAAAATAATAACTAACAATGCGGAAGAATAACCTAGAACCTGAAAGTCAATGTACCAAAACATTCTAACAATGAACCAAGTCTAAACAAGAAGGCATACAACCCCAACTAATGAACTAATCAACTAGCTAAAACAAATGTCTAAGTCCAGAAATGGTGGACATAGACGAAAGAGAATCCCATGGCATCCCAAAAGAATTGGCTCACGCTTGAATTCGAAGCGACGATCACTGATCTTCTAAGCGAGGTCTGTCAGTAGCCGTTTAAAGATGCCCTGTACTCAACAAAAAAAAGAGCAAGTGCAGAATCAGTACACAACCACAGTGTACTGGTAGGATCACACAGTTATCCCACTAGTGCAACATAAACAAGTCAAGGCAACATTATAATTGCATGTATATATATCAACACATACAATATTATCAATATTTACGAACAATGAACAACTTCACATTTTATATCAAATAATTGGTCCTCTCATGGAACCCAAACCCAAGCAGTTAGCATGCCGAAACGTTGCAACCGATCCCATATTTATGCCGAAACGTGGCAACTGATCCCATTTTTATGCCGGAATGTGGCAACCGATCCAAGTTAGTTATGCCAGAATGTGGAAACCGATCCCATTCACACACCACAATCACAATCACAAGTATATCATCAAGATCATACATTTAAGTCATGATTTCATGGCATTCATTAATTCTCTATCTCATTTACAACAAGTGTGATCAACATTGCGACATTCATACATATACAAATATCATAATGAAGCAAGAACAAGCATACATCACACAATCATAGAATCACATGCATCACGTACCTCGAAACAAGCTTGAAACCCTAAGAAACTTGATCCTTCCCTTTTCGGATTTGTTCCGCTTGTTCTTGGTCTACAAACAATCAATATAATATGGAAATCAATAAAAAATCACTAATTACACGAATTACTATCAATTCTATGAACCCTAGATCAAACCCATGATCCCAATTATCCAAATTAGGGTTTTTTCCACCATAGAATCTATATAAATAAAACCCTTCCCCATCAATATTCACCCATTCTATTATGTTCTACGAATCGAAAAATGGATTCGGGGAGTGAAAAACTTACCTTTAGCCTCAAGGATGGTGAAAAATGAGTAGGAGTCACCTGGGGTTCGTTCCTTAGCTCTAAAAATTGAGATGTGCCAAATAAGGTTGTTTAGGGGTTTATTAACGACCCTAAGTTGTGTCAAGCTCGCCACAGTGGTCGTTACCCCGCTGTAGCGGCCCCGCTAGAGTGACAAAAAGCGGTGCCAAGGCGGCTTTCTCAAACCAGTGAGCTATTTAAAGAATTACAAAATCCCCATTTCACAACACACCTCTAACCCACGATGCTCAGTAAATACCCCCTTACGCGCAGATCGATTCTGGGAGTTCTACTCGCCTGAATTCAATTCTGTAAAATCGTACGGATTCTTCAACGAGTTATCTAACTACTCATGTAATCAAAAACACAATTACTTCACCCGATTGTTACCATATTCCCCTAAACCTCGATGACTTCAATTTTATCCAAATCTGGACAATGTTGGGAAAATCCAAATACTACAAAAAAGTTTTCCGTCCCCAAATTTCCCCCATTGGCTTTTCTATAATGACGGGAATAGGTCGTTATAATATATATATATATATATATATATATATATATATATATATATATATAGATTAGCATGGGGTTAATTCATCGGCTAAGGTTGCAAACTTAATTCTATTTTCGATCTCTGGTTAATGCTTAAAAGAGATCAATTGAAGTGGATAATTAGTTTAATGCATGCAATTTAAGTTTGATTTCTATTATTTGATCGAAAGAGAGATTATGGTTCAGATCTATTTGCCTAAATCAACTTGAAAGAGAGATTCTATAAGGTAATGAGTTGATTTATGATTCACATAGATGAGACCGAAAGGATACTCTATGAATTGGTACTATTTGATTGAAAAAAGATTAGTGTCATTGAAGATGACCCAACCTATCCATGATTATTTAGCACTATTGAGCAACATAATTATACCTATGCAACATCAATTCGAATCCCAACACCCTTAGGTTACTCCTGAATTGCTTTAGACACTTGATACTTAAAACTATTTTAGTAAACTTGGTGGAATCATCCACCCAGATGTCTTCACATGCTACAAAAAATAGGTTCAGATTCTTAATTTCTTAGTTGAATTCTTATTATTAAACTATTCTCTATGGGATTCGACCCCGACTCATAGTTGGATATTTTATTAACGACAACTGCTTATTCTCTTAGTTGATTTTAAGGATAGTTTGAGCGTTATAAAAAATGGTGCCCCTGCTAGAGAGTGGTGACTAATAATTCAATTAGTGTTGTAGATTTGTTGAATTGTAGTAGATTGTTCCTTAGTGTTGTTGTTTTTATTAGTAGGTATAAATATGAGCGATAATGATAGTGGTGATGGTAGTCACTACGGGCAGAACGATCAAATGGTGACGTAAATGACATCCACATGAATTTCATTGCAACCAATGGAGCTATCCGATTACCTCCCACAACAGGGAGAGCAATGTTCCATGTAACTGGAACAATGCTACAGCTGCTCCAAATGAGAGAAATGTTTAGGGTTTAGCTCATGAGGAACCTGATGAACAACTTCAAAATTTTATGGATATTTTTGGGTCGTTCATCTTTAAGAACATCTCACAAGATTCTATTTGGATGAAATTATTCCCACTCTGTTTAACCGGGGGCGGGGGGTCCATAAGATGGTTGGCTAAGTTGCCGAATGATTGTATCACCTCTTGGGAGGATTTAACCAAGGCATTCTTAGAGGGATTCTTTCCTCCCTAAAAATGGTCAATCTTAGGGACAACATCAAAAAGTTTAAAAGAGTCGGAGGTGAACCTCTTCACGAAACATGGTTGCGGTTCTGAAAATTGCTTCTACAATGTCCAACACATGGTGTTCCAGACAATTCGTTGTTGCAATACTTTTATTGCAGCCTTGAGTTAGTCAATAAAGCCTTGGCTGATCAATTTATTCAAGGTGGTTGATGCGATAACCATTTGATGTGGCAATATTGTTAATAGATGATATGACAAAAGTGAATCGAGCATGACACACTAAAGAGGATCAAGTATATTCTTAACAATGGGGCATGAGCAAGAAGCAAATGGAAATTATCATGAATGTGATGAAAACATGGCTAAAATGATGATCCAACTTGACTTGTTGTCCAAACATGCCATTGGATGTGGATTGAAAATGGTAAATGCAGTTGGAAAAAGCAGTGGGCAGTGCCCAAAAGATGCCAATTTTGAGGCATTGTACAACGAAGAGATTAATTACATGAAATATTGATTGGGGAGGGGGGAGGGTTCCCATCCTAACTACCCAAGACCGAATGGGAACAAAGGTTGTAACAAGGATCAAGATAACACTTGGAGAGATTGAGGTGGTAATTAGAGAGATAAGGAACATGAAAAAGATATGTATGTCCTACCTCACGATCTCCCAAAACCAAAGGAACCAGCTGGACTGGAGGGAGATCAAACCGAGGATATGCTAACAAGGATCTTCAACAAGGCTGAAGGGTTTGACAAAGTGTTGAAGGAATTGAAAAATGATTTCTTCACTTTGACTCAAAGGGTTACTTCTCATTCCATATCAATCTGAAAACTCAAATGTGTTAGATTTCTACCTATAAAAATCCAAGGCAAAAAGGAACGTTGCCTAGTGGCACCATTCCAAGTCCTGAAAATGATTGTTGATGAGTAACAACTGTATCGTGCCACAACGTTAAATAAGGTACTTCATGGGAGGAAACCGAAGTCTATTTTATTGCTTTCAATAATAGGTGTTGTGAGTGCAGGTTGGAATGAAGGAGAAAACTTAGAAAGGATGTAGAAGGAAATAACAATACCCAGTCGGTGATGTGCCAACATGATTGCGCAGACATATGTTCACCCTTTGAGACAACAATTTGAAAAATGGTAATATCAACATCGGCGATTAGGGACCAAATCGGAAATTCACCCAATCACACTAGGCAAACTGCATCGGGTCTATTGAATTGACCATCAGGTTTCAAAGTTATCTAGGCAACAGCTGTGAGCTTAAGTTCCTTTGGCTATTCACTGAATGTGTTCATCAACGTTAGTCGCAGATCGCCAAGTATGCCTGAAATTAAAAGACCAAGAGTATTTTCAAATTTTAAAAAACAACCTTTCATATTTTTAATATCTTTCACTTCCGAAACTCCCCATATTCTTGTTTCTTTAATTGTGTGACCTCATTTGCGTAGATTTACGTGCTTGAAGTGTATTATGGTGTATTCTTTTCAATCCTAGACCCTTCTCCCTTAATTTTGTGTTTAGTAATCTTATTTGAGGTTGGTTTTCGAGACTTTCATTAATATTATTTCTTAAAATTGATGTGTATGTTGTGGGTCTCGTATTATATTGTTGTTATGATATGTAATTTAATTGGGTCCTGCTAAATGTTGACGATTGAACTATGCCCATAAGTTAGGATAGTTTATTTTGTGCCTGAAATTGTTAAAATTGATTGTGAAGGTTAAAATTTGAAATTGATGTGATAAATATGATGGGTCATGCTTAAATTGGCCGTGGGTGAAGTTTGATTAGCTTAGTGTTACCCCAAAAACTTGTATTTGTCCAGTGATAGATAGAGTGACAATTTTCTTAAGGGCAAATCATCAATTTGGGCAATGTTTTGTGAAATTTGGGGGAAGTTTGAGTATCCATGAGTAGAATAACATGTGGGTAGATTGTAACACTGATTGTGTAATGGGCCAGGTATCATTTCTTGTTAATGTTAAAATCCTTAAAAGTAGGCATTGGGCTAAAATTACCTATTTTGTGATATTCACTTAGCTCGGTAAGGTGATTAGGTGAATCGCCAGTAAGTCCCAAAATGCCTTCTGTTTTTGAATGTGTGACATGGGTACTATCCCATTCAAAGGTCTTGTCTTAGATCGCCGAAACAAATGTGGCGAATTACCAAGTTAGAGTGGACATCCCCCTTTGTTCCTGTCCCTTTTAGTTGACCACTGTCACTTTCGGTGGACTTGTCTTAGCCCACCTAAACTAAATCGATGGATCACTGAGTTAGAGATGACTCAACATTTCTTGTTTGAATGAATTTGAATTGTTGTTTGTCAATTTTGACAAGCTTGCCTAAGCTCGCCTAACCTTTCAGGGGAATCACCTTCCAGTTGGCAAGCCTTAAACTTGTTTTGAACTCTGTTTGTATTTGAACTTGTTTGAACTAACCTTCACTAAATTTATGTTTTGAAATGTGTGCCTTGTAGAAAATGGCCAAAACTAAGGGAAAGGGAGTGGTGAACTCTGACTTTGAGTCCGAGAGAGAGTCTCCTCCTCCTACCCCTCTAAAGAAAAATAGGGGAATCACTATTAATGAGCCATCTGAGGCTCCGCAAATATCACGACCCAAGGGTACCCCCTAGACGTAACATGACACATAGGACACCGAAAGGAACCATGTAAGCCACCTAGCATATCATAACAAAAAGCATTAGTAATAAGAGTAAAAACACATTTAATTCCAAAAGTTTCATAAAATCAAAGCGAAAGTCTAGACTTGTCTCAATAAGCCATCTATTACAATCGAAGTATCAAATAGGGTCACAACCCTTACAACATAGTTCTCAAATGAAAGTACAAGAAAAAGAAACTAGAAAGTCAACATCCGTCCTCGAACCATGAGGACTCACCAAAAGTAAGGAGAATAGTCGATCCAAGCTTCGATTAAGAAGGAAGATCACCTCACACACCGGACCCTACACTTATAGAAAAATGTATAAAATATGGGTTAGTACAAAAATGCACTAAGTATGGTAGCCATGCATAAAAACCTTAAAACATGCAAAAAAGGACATTTTAGTTGAAAACTATGTACTTTACCAAGTTTAGGAATCATCATGAAAATTAGTGCAAAAGCATAAGTCATAAGAATATTCAACATATAGATCATCATATCATATTGGAAACATACCATAAATATCCTCAAAACATCCTTGTGCAATAAATGAATAAGATCCCATAATCCTACCCACACTAAGGAAACTTATTGAGTAACTATAGTTCATAACTCGTATTCTTGTTCATATAATCATAATGGGATTTGCTTTAACCGACATATACCATGTGAGCAAAATCATGGAATTGGTGTCTACCCCACACCGAAAAGGGGTTGTCCTACTTGCCTAAGGTAGAACTATACTCTTAGCTTAGGTGGATCCATAGCTAAAGATGTAGAACTATACTCTTAGATTAGGTGGATCCACTAGCTAAAGACCTATGTGGCACTGATTTAATGTTTCAAGGACACTTCATCCAATTCTAAGTGTCAACGATCACTAGTCAGTATATAATCCAACTAAATGAGGTGGGGTCGAATCCCAGAGAGAGTGGTCATGTTTAAGATTCAATAGGAAAGTACGAATATGCTCAAGTCAATCATAGGAATAGACATTTACGAATAGAAATATAATTCAAATCAGGGGGTGACACGAATGTCAAATAACAGGGGGTTTTGGTTTGAATTATCAACTACAACAGCAGCAAATAATATGAAACAACAATAATGAGATGGGTTCTTGGGATGTGATTCAATTATAGGCTAATGTAGACAAATGGGTAATTGCACCTGTCAGGAAAAATAACTGTAAATTAGTGAATAAGCTAGACTATAGAGGAGGTAAACTTTCTCTCGAATAATTTACCCCGAATTAAGTCGATTGCTCTCGAACATCGACAAGCATGCAAAATAAGAACAACCTACGCCTTAGTCCATTCACTCTCTCGAGCTGAATGTGTGGAAAAGGGTTTAGGATTCATTCTCTCGAGCTGAACCCAATACCCTCAGACTATCAATCAATAATCTTGGTTTTAAAACCTCTCTCTCGAGCAAGCCAAAAACACGAAGGTAGAACTGCATTTGCAACTACAATTCTTTAAATTAACCCACAATTACTGATTGAAATCACTTTTAAATAACATTTAGACTAACAATTAGCAATACCCATAAACTAAATCAACCCATAATCACATAATTACACCCCAAGAATTGGAGTTTTAGCTAGACATCATAAAAAGATAAAAATCGTTACCAAATTGTGTTTCCATCAAACTGGGTAAGATTAATTTCGTCTTTACAAAGGTCCAAATTGAAGAATCTCAAAGACCCACTTCAAATTTCTCGAAAGTGAAAAACTTCAATTCTTCAAAGCTAAGGAAAACTTTTCTCAATACTCAGAGTTTAAAATGAAAATTAATTAGAAAGCTTACAAAAATGTTTCAAGATAATAAACTCAATGTTCAAAAACGTATTTATAGTTGCCAAAAATATGCTGCAAAGGACCATTCGGCGCAGTAAGTCAAACTGGCCGATCAACTTGGCGATCCGCCATTTGGTCCTTTCCATCGCCTTTTTGCCTTGGCCTTCAGCATCCTCCAGGTCTGTAACTTTGGGCGATCTAGTTCTGCATTGTGGAATCACTCGGCAATCCGCCGACTACTCCTTTCTCTCGCCAAGTTGATTTTCTCCTTAAGGGCTTGGCACACTGGAACTTTAGGCGGTCAAATGACCACTCAGTGACTCGCCTAATGGACTTTGTGATCACCAGGCTCTCTTTTCTTCCTTCTTTCAGCTCACTTCGTTCCTTTTTGCAAATTAGTATCCTTGCTTTGTTCCTCAATCCAAATACCTGGAAATCAAGGATTTTTCATCAGTCATTGGCACAAAATAAGCATTTGAGGACACTAAATCTATCCAAATAAAGCCTTAAATGCATCCAAATCTTGGACTCATCAACACCCCAGCTTAAACTTTTGCTTGTCCTCAAGTAAAACTCAAGTTCGATAGTTCAAAAAGGATGTCTCAAATAGTGTTACACAAGACTCAATCATGAATGCACACGACAAGACTCAACTTACTCATGTAGGATCAATTGTGCACTCAAAGACTCCAGTTGTGACTCACCATTACCAAAGAATTTCAAGCTCACAATACTTACTTCAAATGCAAGTTCATGCTCAACAAACGTACTCAAATGCCCTCACACAAAGAATGATTCCATATTAACACACAATGGTTCAACAATTTATTGTTCCAGAATAAAACACAACTCTCACACTCACAAAGATGAACACATGCATGACTTCACCCACAGGTTTGCCCTTATTTTCCAATTAACACTTGTTTCAGCTTACTCAAGATCAAAAAGGTCTTTTCAAAGCTTGTAACGGGGCTGAGTGCAAATGTATGGTCATTTAGGCTCAGTGGCTGCTATCCTCATGAAATGCAGTATGAACAACACTTTCTTTCCCTTTCTTTATCATTCTCATTCATGCTCAAAATTCACCCCATTATTCACTTCTCATGGAATACCGAACACCCCATTTCTTTTGCACTTTCACAACTTTATTTCAAAACTTTTTCATTCTTTTTTTTTAATTATTCTTTTCTTTTTTTCTTTTTTTTTTTGGTATGGAGGGGTTCCATCTTTTTCACAAGCATGGATCAAAGGGGACTTCTTTGCACTTCTTGATTTACCTTCTCTTTCCACCACACCCCCAACTTAGGCTTTTGGCCTAAGTTGGCTATTCAAACAAACCACATTTCATGAGGATTATGGGTGAAGGGATAAAGAAAGGTCAGAATTTCATCAAGTTTCTTCCAAGGAAAGGCTAAGGCTCAAAAGGTGTTCAAGCAAAGTTCACACACTCACAAGGTAGGCCACAAAAGAGGTATAATGTCAAATTGTTTCACTTTTTAAAATTGTTGCCTAAGATCATTTCAAGAGCTTGCATCACTTAGTCAACCGGACCAATAAGGAAAATTCTAGGTGTCATCAGACAAGGTTCACGGTAAGCTCATCACACAAGGCATTGGCACCAATATCAAATAAGACTCCACACTTTTGCTAGTGTGCAATGTTTATCACAAGAGACTCAATGCGATAACTGGCTAGTCACAACAAGATGCAAAAAGCTCACATATTATCTATGTAACTTCATTTGGCCTCATCGTAGCCGCACATTCATTTTTGTTCGATTAAGAGCACTATGCAAGTCATCGGTATTGATCATAACTGACACTCAAATTTACACAAGAACAACCACAATTAAATACACAAGAGGTGGCAAAATAAGGAGCCACAAGCTCAAACATGCACAAAATAATTCTAAAACACAATTTATAGCACAAAACCCAATATATAAACAAAAACAATAATCACAAGAGGTAGGTATGGAAATACCTCACCCCACCACAATGAAAATGCAATTTGTCCTCAAATGCAATAAAATACTAAACATATCAATAGAAACGACATAGAGGAAGGTAAAGAGAAGTTCTGTCTAAGCAGCCACTCCATCTGTCGGGGCTACAGTGCCCGGTGCAACACTCTGAACTTGGGCCTCAGTGCCCGAGGTATGAGGAAGAATTGATTCGACCATAGTGGTGTCTGTCAAAGAAATTCGCACACCTGAATCTATCATCCCCTCCTCAACCACTGTCAGGCCCTCATAGGAAGCCTTCTCATCAGCAACAACCAGCTCTTCATCGGTCTCATCCTTAAACTCAGCAACAACTACTTTCTCAGTTCGAACCTTATCTCCAGTGGTGGCCGAAGGCACATTTGGATCAACTGGCAAATCAGGGATCTCCACCGTCCAAAAAATCATCGACATGTCGTTGGACTTCAGCTCGTCTACATCTCTCCTCAGCGCAACAATAGCGGCCTTTAGGGTCGTCACCTCCTCAGTGGCGCCTTGGCCACGCTCGCACACCGCTATCCATGCTGCAAGGTGATGCTTATCGTGACCAATGACCCTAACCTACGGTAGGAGTGTCTACGATTGTCAATAATATAGTAACCCAACCAAGGGTTGGGGTTGTGTCCCAAGGGAGTGGTTTTGAGAATTAATAGAAAAAAAAATTAAGTGCTAACTAGTCGTAGCTAAAGACATTAACGATTAAAAATATTATAAACTAAAAGGGGTGACACAAAGGTGTCAAATATCAAATGGGGGTTTTGTCACAAATATAGCAAAAACAATAAAAACAACAAAGAAATCTATAAGTGAGACGGGATTCTTAGGGTGTGACCGCAATATCTATTGATTTAAATCATTGGGTACATACTATCGATAAGAAATTTGCAAGATAGTAGTGACTAGGCTAAGCTTTAGATGGAAATAAGTTCCCTCTCAGGCAACTTTCCCCGTTTCAAATGGGTTCCTCTCGGACACCCATTTGTCGCATGAAGACCAGCCTACGCCTTACCCTACTCACTCTCTCGAGCTGAGTGTTAGGATATAGGACTAGGGCTCACCCTCTCGGGCTGAACCTCATGTGGACTCACTTCTTAGGCCATCAGTCTAGCTATCTTAGTTTCGCGACCTCTCTC
The DNA here is from genome assembly GCF_019186545.1 of Solanum stenotomum. Taxonomy (NCBI): domain Eukaryota; kingdom Viridiplantae; phylum Streptophyta; class Magnoliopsida; order Solanales; family Solanaceae; genus Solanum; species Solanum stenotomum. Next base: position 40,664,572 of record NC_064284.1, on the reverse strand, counting down.
TCTCTCGAGCAAGCCGAAAACACATGGGTGGTTTTGTATTTGCAACTACAAACCCATTAAATTAAACTACAATCTCTAGGTGAAATCACCATTAAAATACATCTAACTTATCAGCAAATAAGACCCAATAATAATATCAACAAATATTTGCTAAATCACACCCCAAGAATGGGGGTTTTAGCTAGACATGAACAAGAGATAGAAATTTATACCTAAATGACTTTGCATTCAAATGGATATAAAGATTTAAGTCTTGTTACAGGCCAAGAATGAAGAATCCAAGAGACCCAACTCCAAATCCTGAAGATGAAAACCCTCTTCTCCCTCAAGTCTCCAAAACCCTCTCAAGCTTAGAGAAAAAATATCAAAAAAGTACTATTCTATTGTGAAAATTATAATAATGGTCCAACTCTCTAAAAATTAATAAAAAGTTTAGTATTTATAGACTTCAGAAATTAGTGTTGGCGGATCGTTCGGCGAGGTTAGTCGAAATCGCCGATTAACTCAGCGATTCGCCCTTTGGTGTAGTTCGTCTCCATCTTGCACTAGCCTTTAGAATCGCCGTGCTCTGTGTCATTGGGCGACATAGTACTGCTTCACGGAATTATTCGGTGAAACGCCGACTGCTCCTTGCATCGCCTTTTTGATCCTGCTTCTTCAGGGCTTTGTATACTTGAACCAAAGACGGAATGTGTCCCTTCGCTTGGTGATGCTCAGGCTTCAGCTTCTTCGTTCTTTTCAGCCTTTTTGTTCCTTTTTGCGCCTAAGTGTCCATGCTTCCACTAAAACTTCAAATACCTGAAACTTAAGTGTTTTCATCATATATTTAGAATAAATAAGCATTTGACACTATTTCTATTAAAATAAAGCCCTAAATGAGTCCAATTTGTGGACTCATCAACACCCCCAACTTAAACTTTTGCTTGTCCTCAAGTAAAATTCAAGTTCAGCAGTTGAAATAGGATGTCTCAAATAGTGCTACACAAGACTAAATCATGAACATACACAACAAAACTCAAATTACTCTTGCAAAGATCAACTGTCTACTCAAAGATTCAAGTTGTGACACACCATTACCAAAGATTCTCATGCTCGCAATACTTGCTACTTGTGCAAGTTCAAGCTCAACAAAAAGTATCTAAATGTCCTCACATAAAGAATGATTCCTTATTCACACAAAAAGGTTAATCAATTAAAGATCAGGAATCAGATGCAACGCTCACACTCAAAAAGTGGAACACAATGCATATTTTCACCCATAGGCTTGCCCTTATTTTCCAATTGATCTTCGACTCGGCTCACTCAAGATAAAAAAAAAGGTCTTTCTAAGGCTTGTAATGGGGCTGAGTGCAAAGGTATGGTCATTTAGGCTCAGTGACTTTTCATCCTCGTGAGATGTGGTGTTCTCAAGGCATTCCCTTCTTTTTCTTTATCAATTCTTTTTCTAGTGCTACTAAGTCATATTTTTATTCACCTCCATGGATTGCTTGGAAACCCGTTTTGTACTTTATTCCGCAATTTTTTTTTGTGGAGGGGTTCCATTATTATGCAACACCATGGGTTAAGGGAGACTTTTCCTGCACTTCTTGACTTCTCCTTTTCCTTTTTCACCACACCCCCGACTTAGGCTTTTGGCCTAAGTTGGCTATTCGCTAAACCACAAATCAAGAGGATTATAGTTAATGGGTCAAGTAAGGTCTAGGGTTCATCAAGATTCTTCCAAAGAAAGGTAAGGCTTAAAGGGTGTTCAAGAGAAGTTCACACGCTCACGGGTAGGTCACAAAAGAGGTGTATGTCAAATTTGGCTCACACTCTTTAAAGTTGCCTAAGATCATTTCAAGAGCACACCTTTCTAAATCAATCAGACTAACGGGGTAAATCCTAGGTTTATTCATGCATGGTTCAAAGTAAGCTCATCACAGAAGGCATCGACACTTAAGTCAAACAAGACTACACACTTTCGCTAGAGTGCAGCAGTCATTACAAGAGAATCAATTCGATAAATGGCTAATCACAACGAGATGCGAAGAGTTCACATATTGTCTATGCAACTTCATTTGGCCTCATCGTAGCTGTACATTCATGTTTGTTCAATTGTAAGCACTATTGAAGTCATCGGTATTGATGGAAATCGAGACTTAAATTTTTGCAAAAGAACATCCACATTCAACACATGAGAGGTGACATAAATGTGTGAAAAATTCAATAATTTTCGGAAGAAGGGTCAATATCATTTTGCAAATAAAAAGAAAGGAAGCCACAAGATCAAACATCCACAGAAAGCAATAAGTAATACAATTAAAAACAGACAACCCAAATATAAACACAAACACAAATATCCATAACAAGCAAACAAGGCGGGCCTCACCCCACCACAAATAAATACAATTTGTCCTCAAATGAAAATGATGAATATCCAATAGTGACAATAAAAAAAATAGAGAGGGAGATAAAGAAAGGATCCTGACTAAGCAGTTGTTTCATATGTCTGGGCATTAGTGCTTGGGGTCATGCTCAAGGTTTTGGGCTTCAAGAACCGGGGCTATTTCTGATGCATCGACCCTGTTAGGTCCATTAAGAGTGACTTCCTGCAAATTTTCCCAATAGGCATGTACAACGGCATAAAACTCCCGAGCCCATAAGGGTACTTTATGGTTTCTTGGAATTTTTGAAATAGGCATCCGACCAGAAGATGTATAGACTTCCCTGACTCCTTTGCCCTTTCCTTTTTCTTTCTTTCCACCAGCCGTGGGCGGTGTAGTAGCCTTGCCTTTGGATGTAGCGGCTTTCTCATTCATTATCTTTCTTTCAGTCTTCTTTTGGGTTGGTACAATTCTTTCGGCAACTTTTGGTTTCACCATATCTACCAATCCTCAAGAAGAATTTAAGAGATTGGCTCGGAAGGTCTGGTGAGTCAGCCAAAAGTTGAAATGCATGCAAAATCAAAGGGGGTAGAAAAAGGGCGATCAAGAATACTTTCGACGAGTGGCGGAGTACTTTTGGCGACCCCATGCTTCTCGCCGAAATTTACAGCATTAAACATCCAATTCCACAGGTAAGTAAAGTGAGATGAGAGTATTCGGCGAACCGCCGAGTAGTTCGGCAAGCTAGACCTAGCTCGCCGAACAGCCTAACGCACATATTCTCAACCCACCTTCTCGAATTCATCCCCTTAACCCCAAAAACAAAGTTAGCACATGCACTAGTGAGATTTGACTCAGGACCATAACATCCAAACACAATCCCACAAAATATATTTCTGCTAAAAGCTCAAATAGACGGAGGTCTCAACACTTTTAAACAAATTGAGCTACATTTAGAGATTAATACAAGCACACACAAGAACAAGATACAAATATTTCAAATGAGTACAATTTCTATAAAATAATTTTGAGTGTCAGGCAACCAACCTTTGATGCTGATAACGGTAATACTGAAGTGCAAAGCAGCAAAGAAATCCAACTTCGAGAACAAATCAACCAAACGAAATACTAGTAAAATGTAAAAATAAGAAAAATACTACCTTGGTGTGAGTTTGTGAAGTCTAAAACCGAGGGAGAGTGAAGAATTTGTACTCTTAAGACCTGTGGCTTTTATAAACAATCCAGTTTGCATCCACTCGGTGACATTAGTCACACTCACCGATCCATTTGGCGACACACCGAATGGTCATTTGACTCGCTGAGTTTTACATGGGCCTTTAGTTAACGAGAGGATCCAAACAACGATCTTAATTATGGTCGTCGACCTAGTTGGCGACACGCCAAACTGATTCTCAAATTTTCCGAGTTTCACAGGCTCCAATTTATACATGTGTTGAGCCAAATGGTGGGTCAAGTCGGGTACGCCGACCTCTTCGGTGATCCACCGACTAACCATTTTGATTGCCAATCTTTAATTTCCAAACACTTTCCACACTTAAACCTGAACAACCAACACACCATTATTTATAAAAGTAAAAGAAAGTAGTAGAACCTTGGGTTGTCTCCCAAGAAATGCCTTATTTTATGTCGTGGTATGACGTAATTCCTGTCTCATTCTCCGTTATTTGGGTTAGCCCTAGTGTCACTAGGTGACCCCAATATGTCATTTGGGTGGAGATGAGGCACTGCAAACCTCAAGAGTGATCTGATTAACTGGATTGATCTAGAGTGAGATCCAATAATTTGATTCAACACTTTAATAATCTCCTTCATTTCTTCCAACACCCGATCTTGAACGCTAATCTTTTGGAGAATGATTTGACGTGTGTCCTCGACATGATTTTTTTCTTCATCTCTAGACTTTCTTCGCTCATGAAGAGGTATATACCTACCCTTGTTGTTGCATTGGGCTTTCACCTCTAAGATTTTGGTGGCCAAGTCGTTCAGCTGAGATGCCAGTGCAGTCAGCGTGAGGTCTTTTTGGACTCCTTGGCTCAATTCAACCAATTTGCCACTACTCTGCTCAGCTATGCTCATCTAAATGGCTAACTCAACGAAAAACAAAACTAAAAGTAAAGTTAGCAAACTACCAATAGTAAGAAAAAAATCCTACTAGTCTAAAAATTCTCAAATAATACCACTCTCCGGCAGCGGCACCATTTTGATGCTTATCATGACCAACGACACTAACCTACGACACGAGTGTCTACGATCGTCGATAATATAGTAACACAACCAAGGGTTGGGGTCATGTCCCAAGGGAGTGGTTTTGAGAATTAATAGAAAAATAAAATTAAGTTCTAACTAGTCGTAGCTAAAGACATTAACGATTAAAAACATTGTAAATTAAAAGGGGTGACACAAAGGTGTCAAATATCAAATAGGAGTTTTGTCACAAATATAACAAAAACAGTTAAAACAACAAAGAAATCTATAAGTGAGAAGGGATTCTTAGGGTGTGACAGCAATATGTATTGATTTAAATAGTTGGGTACATGCTTTCGATAAGAAATTTGCAAGATAATAGTGACTAGGCTAAGCTTTAGATGGATATAAGTTCTCTCTCAGGCAACTTACCCCGTTTCAAATAGGTTCCTCTCGGACACCCATTTGTCGCATGAAGACCAGCCTATGCCTTACCCCACTCACTCTCTTGAGCTGAGTGTTAGGATATGGGACTAGGGATCACCCTCTCAGGCTGAACCTCATGTCGACCCACTCCTTAGGCCATCAGTCTAGCGATCTTGGTTTCGCGACCTCTCTCTCTCGCAGGCCGAAAACACATGGGTGGTTTTGTATTTGCAACTACAAACCCATTAAATTAAACCACAATCGCTAGGTTAAATCACCATTAAAATACATCTAGCCTATCAGCAAACAAAACCCAACAATAATATCAACACATATTTGCTAAATCACACCCCAAGAATAAGGGTTTTAGCTAGACATGAACAAGAGATAGAAATTTATACCTAAATGATTTTTCATTCAAATAGGTATGAAGATTTAAGTCTTGTTACATGCCAAGAATGAAGCATCCAAGAGACCCAACTCCAAATCTTGAAGATGAAAATCCTCTTCTTCCTCAAGTCTCCAAAACCCTCTCAAGCTTAGAGAAAAAATATCAAAAAAGTACTATTCTATTGTGAAAATTATAATAATGGTCCAACTCTCTAAAAATTAATAAAAAGTATAGTATTTATAGACTTCAGAAATTAGTGCTGGCGGATCATTCGGCAAGGTTAGTCGAAATCGCCGATTAACTCGGTGATTCGCCCTTTGGTGTAGTTCATCACCATCTTGTACTAGCCTTCAACATCGTCGTGCTTTATGTCATTGGGTGACATAGTACTGCTTCACGAAATTATTCGGTGAAACGCCGACTACTCCTTTCATCTCATTTAAAATCCTGCTCCTTCAGGGCTTTGCGTACTAGAACAAAAGGCGGAATATGTCCCTTCGGCGAATCGCCAAGCATGCTTGGTGATGCTCAGGCTTTAGCTTCTTCGTTCTTTTCAGCCTTCTTGTTCCTTTTTGCGCCTAAGTGTCCATGCTTCCACTAAAACTTCAAATACATGAAAGTTAAGTGTTTTCATTAGATATTTAAAATAAATAAGCATTTGAGGACACTATTTCTATTAAAATAAAGCCCTAAATGAGTCCAATTTATGTACTCATCACAAGGGCATCAATGGTAGAACTCAGGGGTGTCACAGCATCAGCAAGGGCCTTCTCGATCATGCTAGGAATAGTAGCCTCCAGTTTGGAGGCACGCCTATCAGCAGAATGTGCTAGCTGCCCTATCCGTAGCAATGCAACCTAGGTTAGCAGGGATCGGCCACTAGCAACAGTAGTACCAGATCTAAGAGGCAAGGGAGCAGTAGAGGAACTGGGAGTAGGAGAAGGGACAACACTAGATGTACCTAAGGCCCAAGGGCCAGAGTAGGAAATACTACCTTTGCAGGTAGTGTCTGAATATCAACAACTGGGGAGGTATCCACCGAGGCTGCCTTCTTCTTCTCTGCCTCATCCTTCAAATATTTTTCCTTAATCCTCCGGATGTCAGTAGAAGATGTGGGAATAACTTCTACATCCTTATTCTCATCTCTAGGCACCCAAGCCCGTCTGCACAGCTCAGTGATCAACACTAGAAAGGGGAGGGAAGTCTGGTGTTGCTTGGCCCTCATGACCATCTCATGTGCAATAATCATACCAAAATTTATGCGCTCTCATGCAATGATCGAGCCAAGACAAGCTGCCTTTGTGTGGCATAGGATGGACTCATTATGGGATGGCATGATAGTGCTATATGGAGGTCCTTCTACTCTATTGGAGCTCCTGCCTCCAACCACTTTGGAGTACCCTCACATATGAGAGGGGTTAGCAAGCTTTTCATGTTCTCCAAGGACTTAGTCTTGATCCTGTACTGTCACACATCACTTTCTTGCCCTTGAAAACCACATAATAAATCAGCTTGAATTTAGTAGCCAACTTCTTCCTTTGTGGCACTAGGGCTCCATAAGAGGTATAGAATTCCTGGACCCAATTTGGAATATAGGAACCCTGAGATTTTGTGAAGATCTCGAACTTACAGGCTTTTATGGTGCGCCAAATTTCTGGGTATCTGTCTATCACCCCATCATTGGAGAGCCTCTTTTCTTCAATGATGGTCCTCAATCCCTCAGTCTTTAGTCTATTCATAGATCGGGAAGGAGAACCCTGTACCGGTGGTGCTAGGACCACATCCTATACTGGAGGAGGAGGGGTAGTGGCGGCCTGGGGAGTCATGATCCCAGACGGATCATTCATCCTCTTGGATCGCAGCTCCGCTCTCTAGGCTACTAGTAACTAATCATCCTCAGGCTCACAAGTAGCCCAAGGATTCTGATGTTCACCATCACTCTCAGAAGTGGTAAGGTGAGTAGCATAGATCCCGTCACTATCGGAGCTGACCTCTGGTGACGCAGGTGCAGGTGCCTTGCCCTTTAATTTTCCCTTCCCACATGTTATGGGAAGTTTGGTAGCCTTAGCCTTGGATGCAGCTGCATCATCGTTGATTTTTATTCCCTTAGCCCTATTGTGGGGAGGCATGTCTCTTTCGGACACTTTTGGACTAGCCATATCTGCAAAAACACCAAAAAGAGTTAGAAATAGTTCAAAAAAAGTTGCAAACAGACTCGCCGAATTAGTTTGGCGAGCCAGATCGGGCTCACCGAAAGGATTGGCTCAAAATTTCCCAAAAAAATTGGCATGTCGGTGATGGGAGGGCCCTTTCAGAGAATTACCGACAGCTTTCGACGAACAAGGACTAGCCCGCCGAAAGTTACAATGCATTTTAGGGGTTAGGGGCACAAAAAGGGGGATTAAGAAGACAATCGGTGAGTCGCCGAGTGCACTCGGCGAACTCAGGCTTCTCGCTGAAAGTTACACAACCCCAACTCAATTTTAGTATGAAATTAATGGTGGTCTAGGGGGATTCGGTGAAACACCGAGTGGTTCAGCGAGCTCAACCCAGCTCGCCAAACGGCCTAACGTGCTTACTTTCAACCCTAAATTTAAAATTCAACCCCGCAGCCGCCGAAAAAAAAATTAAAACATGCACTCATTCAATTAAACTTAGACGCATTACACCAATGCCCTCGAGATACTCAGACTTCTCCCGATTTGGCTAAATTTGGCCATTTGATGACTTTTACCCTTAAAAATGATGTCAACCGCTCCATCATTGGGCAAAGTACGTCATTTGGCACAAATGTGGGTTACTTAGACTTCACCCGACTAGACCCAACAATAACACAACATAACCCAACAAGATTTTAATCAATTTTAGCATGACATTTCGGGAAATCATCAATATAGAAAACTTAGGCAAGATATTCGAATTAAAATAGGCACACATGCACACAAGCATAAAAACAATGAAATAAGAGAGGCCCAACACACATCACTAAGATAAGAGCAATTGCAAATGAGTAAAATCACTAATTACAAGTTTGGGGTTCGGAAAACTAACTTTTTATGCCGAATACGAGATTTGAAAAGCTAGGTGGCAAAAAGTCCAACTCCAAACATACAATCAACGACTAGGAGGTAGTAAAAACACGAAAATACGGGAAAATATAGTGCGGGTGTGAGTTTGGGAAGTGAAAAAGTGAGGGAATGTAAAAGAGTTTGAAATTTTAATCCTTTAGCCTTTAAAAACCATCCAATTCTCGCCCATTCGACGACATTAATTTTGCTCGGCGACACGCCGAGTGGGAACTTACCTCACCGAGTTTTACAGGACCTCCAGTTAATGTGGGGGTCCAAACAGCAAACAAAGTCGTGATCACCGACCCATTCGGTGACACGCCAATTTGCTCCTGGGCTCGCCGAGTTTTACAAACTCCAATTTCAAAATTCCATGACTCCAACGGCACTCCAAGTCGGGATCGCCAACCTCTTTGGCGAGTCATCGACTGGACATTTTGCTCGCCAATCTCCACTTTTCAAACACATTCCACACTTTAACCTGCACAATCAACACAGGATTATTTCACAAACAAAAAGAAAACAAATAAAACTTGGGTTGCCTCCCAAGAAGCACCTTTGTTAATGTCGTGGCACGACGCAAGTCCCCATTCAATCTTGATTTGTGGGGTAGAGACGAGACAACACATGACCCATCTAAGTCTTAAATAGTTGAATAGATATGGAATGGGAAGAAGTAATCTGATTCAGCAATGAGACATTTTCTTTTATCCTATTCAACACTTTGTTGTGTTTTTCGACTTTGTGGAGAATGAGTGAGAGAACCTCTTCTACTTGTCCGCCCTCGTACTCCTTTGACTTTCTACGCTCATGAGGGGGAATGTACCGATCTTTCTTTTTGTACGGTACTTCCAATTCCATAATCTGTTTGGCCACGAAATCCAGCTGAGTCAACAGTGTGGCCAAAATCTGGTCCTTCTCAATCTGCTTGTTGGTCTTGGCCATGTGATCAAGGAGTTGGGCTGCTATTGCATAAGGTAGTCGAATGAGACCACCTGGAGAAATTTGGTCAGCCACTATTCTATTTTTGGGACCAAGACCCTTGTAGAAGCATTCCAGAAGCATCTTATATGGAATTCCGTGAGTTGGGCACTGCTGAAATAGGGCCTTAAATCTTTGCCACAACTCATAAAAGTTAGGATGCCATCCCTAAGAATCATCAATCTAAAAGGAGGGTGATCCATTGGGTCACCGTTGCTACAATATCTTTTCTTATGTTCTTAACAAGCAACATGAAAACCAAAGCTGAAAGTAAGTCGATTCAATTATGACTAGAAAGAACAAAATTCAACTTAACCAAATAATCTTAACCAACACCACTTCCCAGCAGCGGCACCATTTTGATTTAACGTTTCAAGGACACTTCATCCAATTCTAAGTGTCAACGATCGCTAGTCAGTATATAACCCAGCTAAATGAGTTGGGGTCGAATCCCACAGGGAGTGTACATGTTTAAGATTCAATAAGAAAGTACGAATATACTTAAGTCAGTCATAGGAATAGAATTTACAAATAGAAACATCATTCAAATCAGGGGGTGACACGAATGTCAAATAACAGGGGGTTTTGGTTTGAATTATCAACTACAGCAACAACAAATAATACAAAATAACAATAATGAGACGGGTTCTTAGAAAGTGATTCAATTATAGGCTAATGTAGACAAATGGGTAATTGCAACTGTGTCACGACCCGAGTCTACACCCCAGAAGCGACACGGTGTACTTGACCCCGAAGGGGTCTCATACAAGCCTCATAGCATATTCATTGCATAAGATACTTAGAAATAGTGCGGAATTTAAAACTTTTCTTTTATAAAACCAACAATCGAAAACATTAAAAGCAAACTGATGTATATTGTCTCACATGGCCATCTAAACAACATACTTGAAACAAAATAGGGTCAGGACCCTTTACAATCGACAACTTAACAATAGTCTATTACATGAAAAGAAAGGAACATCTAAACACTTGTCCTCCATCTATGAGGACATACCACTTAGTCTTGGGGAACTCAAGTCCAAGCTTCACTAGAGAAAACAACTCAATATCCAGAACCTACACTTGTAGTAAACATAGAAGAAGAATGGGTTAGCACAATTAAGTACTAAGTATGATAGCCATGTAAAAACATGTTTAAAACAGACATTTTATTTGAAAGTATGATATATGCCATTTTGATAAGACCTTCATGAACATAAACATAAGAGGCATAATATTCAACCATAACCAACATACAAGGTATTTAAACCACATTAGAACATAATCATCATATAAACCTTTACCTTCACATTGAGCCTTCACCTCAAGTAACCCTCAAGCTATACTCCGTGCAATGTATGGATAGCATTCCATACCACTATCCACACCAAGTACTACCTTAAGGTCACCAAAAGTGAACTTACCATTCAACCTTTCCATCTTCACACCATAGTCATACATAAGAGACAAACATTTCATAAGTCATACTAACATATAAGGACCATCACCTAAGACAACTTTAAGTCCTACTTGTGCAATGTGCAAGTAGCATCCCTTACTACTACTCACACTAAGTACTCCTTTGAAGTCACCATAGGCAAGGCACATTCGTATACAATAAGTCATAACAACTAAGTAACTCATAATACAATCCAAGTATAGGATGCATCATCTCATTTAAGTTCATTACACTAAGAGCACCTTCAGTCATTAGACATTAGATCAACATTCTTCATTAGCATCATCATAAGAGCACATTCATTACACTTAACATTATAAAGGAACACACCACAACCTCTCTTAAAGCCTACTTGTTCAATGCATAGATAGCGTCCCATACCACCACCCACACTAAGTAGTGCATTCTTAAGAAGCCATAGTTCATTAACATTCTTTGTGGGGGTAAACCTTAAATGACATAGACCATGTGAGCTTTTCATGGAATCACGATGTCACCCTCACCGGATAAGGGATTCCTACTTGCCTAAGGTAGGACCATTGTTTTTAGCTTAAGTGGATCCACTAGCTACACCTATGTGGGCACATAGTTTAAGGGATATGGATATTGTTACTAGATGCCCCACCTCAACTCACGTATGAGCATCCATCTCAAGAGATTGTTACTAGATACCTCGTATAAACTCACATATGAGTATCCATCTCAATCAATATCTACTTGGTGCTTACCATTATTCCCCACGGAGTATTTGACATTCATTCCATCCATTCATTATTATGGGATATGGGATTGCTATTAGATACCCTGCCTCAACTAACGTATGGACATCCATCTCAAACCCAACATGCATTCATTGGAAAGCTCATAGATTCAAAGATGAGAATAGCCTTTCACCTTAGAATCCCCTTATTGTGAGAAATTCCTTTCACAACAAGTCATTATCATTCATTAGAGTATAATTGAGAATAGCCTTTCAATCAACCCATCATCATTAACATAATCATAGAAAACTTCATTCATCAGTCATTCATGAGTGTGTGTGTATGTGAGAATAACCTTTCACATAATCATCATTCATAAGTGTTAATTGAGAATAAATATTCAATCATAACATACTTACATTCTAAACATGATCATTATACATTCATTCGAATCACATACATATACTTTACATCATGATCATTCATAGATCCTTCATATATAGAGGTACAAGGAAGATATTCATCAATTCAATACCACAATATACATAATAAGTAAACACCTCCACCTTTCAAGTGGATCAATAGATCAAGCACAATTCTACTTCAATATGTAATTTGATCATAACTTGCCCTTCAAGGGTCATGGACCACATTCACCCACACACCTTAGATCAATACAATTTGGAAAGAGCAATAACATAATTTCAACATTCTATATCCATATACACATAAACAACCCACATACTTCATAATCAATCAAATCCCAATCACAAATCACAACGTAGGAATTTGGGGGAAAACATGGGTTCTAAGAAGAAATCATCTTAATTAAACTTTAAATCCACAATTCGCTCATAAATCAATGCAATAAAGCCTTTGGAAATCATTCAGAATCGAACCTATGCATAGATTGAAATCTAGGGTTTTTCAGAAAACATTGGAGACTTGAAATCACTTTTGAGATTGGCTCCTTGAAAGATACTAAGTCAAGGATGAAGACCACCATACCTTTAATGGAAGAATCCCACGAAAATCCCTTGAAAAACTTGAAGTCTTGACCTTGGAAGCTTGAAGTCTTCACCTCCAACGGAGGTTTCTAGAGAGAGAACTTTTGGAGGGGAGGGGAGGTTTGTATTTTATGTTTTAAAATAATGAAGTCTAAAATATGTTTTAATACTTTAAAACCCCTTAAAATACCATAAATAACTAATTAAAACCATCCCCCAACCAAACTATACTTAACATGAATTTACCAAACCACCCCCACATTGGCCGACTTGGACAGAAAACTGGGGCCAACCATGGAACCCCCATCCACGGACCATGGATGGGACCATGGGCCATCCTATGCCCTCGTGGTTTGTGGCTGTGGCTCAACTTTTGGGGGCCTGGCCTACAGAGACCATCCACGGGGCGTGGTCCCCTTCTGTGGTTCACCACATTTTGGGCAGCCTTTTGGTTTCAAGGGGTCTTGGGGGTTAAGCTTAGGGTCCTCCTCACAGACTCCTAGGGTGGTCCTTGGGGAGTCGTACCTTGACTTTTAACCCCTCAACATGGCTTGGGACAACATTATACACCCTCAAACCTCACACCAAACTCATAGACACACTAGTTAGGCTCTAGTTTCACTTATTCGTTTTACGGGTAGTTACAAACTGTTAGGAAAATAGCTGTAAATTAGTGAATAAGCTAGACTATAGAGGAGGTAAACTTTTTCTAGAACAATTTACCTCGAATCAAGTAGATTTCCCTCGAACATCGACAAACATGCAAAATAAGAACAACCTACGCCTTAGTCATTCACTCTTTCTAGCAGAATGTGTGGAAAAGGGTTTAGGATTCACTCTCTCGGGCTAAACCCATGACAACCCAATACCCACATACCATCAATCAATAATCTTGGTTTTAAAACCTCTCTCTCAAGCAAGCCAGAAACACGAAGGTAGAACTACATTTGCAACTACAATTCTGTAAATTAACCCACAATTACTGATTGAAATCACTTTTAAACAATATTTAGACTAAAAATTAGCAATACATATAAACTAAATCAGCCCATAATCACATACTAAGAATTGGGGTTTTAGCTAGACATCATAAAAAGATAAAAATCGTTACCAAAATGTGTTTCCGTCAACTAGGTAAGATTAATTTCGTCTTTACAAAGGTCCAAATTGAAGAATCTCAAAGACCCGCTTCCAATTTCTCAAAAGTGAAAAACTTCAATTCTTCAAAGCTAAGGAAAACTTATCTCAATACTCAGAGTTTAAACTGAAAATTAATTAGAAATCTTACAAAAATGTTTCAAGATACTAAACTAAATGTTCAAAAACGTATTTATAGTCGCCAAAAATATGCTGCGAAGCACCATTCGGCGCAGTAAGTCGGGCTCACAAATCAACTCGGCGATCTGCCATTTAGTCCTTTCCATCACCTTTTTGCATTGGCCTTCAGCATCCTCCAGGTCTGTAACTTTGGGCGATCTAGTTCTGCATCGCGGAATCACTCGGTGATCCGCCGACTGTTCCATACTCTCGCCAACTTGATTTTCTCCTTCAGGGCTTGGCACATGGAACTTTAGGAGGTCAAATGGCCACTCGGCGACTCGCCTAATGGACTTGGTGATCACCAGGCTCTCTTTTCTTCCTTGTTTCAGCTCACTTCATTCCTTTTTGCAAATTAGTGTCCTTACTTTATTCCTCAATCCAAATACTTGGAAATCAAGGATTTTTCATCAGTTATTGGAACAAAATAAGCATTTGAGGACACTAAATATATCCAAATAAAGCCCTAAATGAGTCCAAATCTTGGACTCATTAGGCACATAGTTTATGGATCAGGAGATTGCTTCTAGAAACCCGGACTCAACTAAGGTAGAAGGTTTCCATCTCATGAGATACCTACTTTGGGAACCCGTACTCAACTAGTGTAAAAGGAACAAATTTGGAAAGCCGAACTCAACTAGTGTATTAGCTTTCAAGGGAAGCTGGACTCAACTATCGTATAAGCTTCCATCTCATATTCATATCCACTCGGTGCTAAGCATTAACTCCCATAAGTTATCTATTAAGTCTTGACTTAAGTTCATATTGATGGAGGAATGTCTTTACACTTAACCCAATATAATTCATACTAAAGCTCATAGATTCAATAGGTGAGACTAGTCTTCCCACCTTACAATCACTACATGTGACATGATGAGTGAGAGATTTGGACTTATTTAGGTCTTTGTTTATATTGAATTATGTCCTCAAATGCTTAATTTGTGCCAATAATTGATGCAAAACCCTTGATTTTCAGGTATATGGATTGAAGAACAAAGCAAGAATACTAACACGCAAAAAGGAACAAAACAGGCTGAAAGCATGAAGAAAGGCAGCTTGGTGATCACCAAGTTTACTTGGCGAATCGCCGAATGGTTATGTCACGCCCCAAACTCAAGGGGCGCAACTAGCTCCTAATGCCAAAATCCAGGCCTGAGCCGACCCTGCTGAACCATTTGCTACTAGCGCATGGCAGCTATACGCAATCAAGAAAACAAACAAGTATATCTCGGCGTAAAACTAAGCCCTCGGCCGGCAAGGCCCCTGTCAACTAATCTATAAAATAAACAACTACTCCCAGGAGATCATATAAATAAATAAATAGCCAACTAGCACAGATGTCCTGATTGGGCCATCGAGGCCACCATGATATCTATACCAAAACCAAAAGCATGTATATATCAATACAATGCATCAAACAACTCACAAGCTTCAGCAAACCAACAACATAGGCCAGTATGGCCATAAT
This sequence comes from Solanum stenotomum, assembly GCF_019186545.1. NCBI lineage: Eukaryota > Viridiplantae > Streptophyta > Magnoliopsida > Solanales > Solanaceae > Solanum > Solanum stenotomum. Next base: position 40,649,186 of record NC_064284.1, on the reverse strand, counting down.
GTAGCTATACACCCCACACACTAGTCTACAAGCCTCAAAGAGTAGTAAAGATTAGAGGGATAGGGCCCCAGCCTACCCATAAAGATATATACAACAAAAGTTAACAACCTCCCAACTCTGGCAGCTCCGGAGGAAAGAGGCTAGTCAACCGAATAAAAGTCAATCCTGCTCCTGAGGAGGTCTACTCGGTCGTCTGTCAGTACCTACATGCATAAATGCAGCGCCCCCAAGGCAATGGGGCATCAGTAAAAAATAATGTACAGAGTATGAAAGGCAATAGACTATGAGGATGTATCCTGATATACTGGAATAATCTAATAAATAAATCAAAGATAAGATAAGTGTACTGACCTGCTCCTAAATCTGAACTTATCAAAAATAATAAATCAACAACCTAACCAAGCCCCCAAAAGCTCGATAGGTACAAACAACACACACGACCACCTACTCAGGCCCCCATAAGCCCGTAAGATGCCAATCAGACTAATCCTCTATGATCTGAACATCCTCAACTGGGACAACCCGAGAAGGGTCTCCTACGCACTTCCGTAGCATAGATACATGGAAAATTGGATGAACAGATTCTAGCCTCGAAGGCAATTCTAACTCATAAGCCACTTGTCCTACCCTCCGAAGGATCCGGTATGGCCCAATGAATCTTGGACTAAGCTTACCTGTTTTGCCAAATCTCATAACCCCTTCATAGGTGAGACTTTTAAGAATACCCAGTCATCGACGCAAAACTCTAAATCCCTTTGTCACACATCTGAGTATGATTTTGGTCGGCTTTGAGCTGTTAGCAACCTCTCCCGTATGAGCTTGACCTGCTCCACTGTCTATTGTACTAAGTCAGGTCTAATCAACCCTGACTCATCTACCTCGAACCATCTAATGGGGGATCTATATTTTTTCCCATACAAAACCTCATAAGGTGTCATCCCAATGCTGGAATGATAACTATTATTGTATGCGAACTCTAGGTAAGTGGTCATCCTAACTCCCCTTGAATTCTAGCGCACACGCCCGTAGCATATCATCGAGTGTCAAAATTGTGCACTCAGCCTGGCAATCTTTCCGAGGGTGAAAGGATGTACTAAGATTAACCTGTGTCCCCAGTCCTTTCTGGAAGGACTTCCAGAAGTTAGCGGTGAATTGTGCTCTTCTATCAGAGATAATAGCTACTGGGACACCATGTAGCCGAACAATCTCCCTAATATAGAGCCCTGCATAGTCTTCAGCCGTAAAAGTAGCCCTGACTGGTAAGAAGTGGGCTGATTTTGTTAGTCTATCAACAATTACCCAAATAGAGTCAAACTTGCGATGCGATCGAGGTAACCCTGTAGTAAAATTTATATTAATTGCTTCCCACTTTCACAAAGGAATGGCTATCTCCTGAACTAGCACAACGGGCTTTTGGTGCTCAACCTTCACCTATTGGCAATTAGGACACTGTGCCACAAACTCAGCAACTTCCTTCTTCATCCCGTGCCACCAATAGATCTCCTTAATATTATGGTACATCTTCGTCGAACCAGGGTGAATAGAATAACAGGAATGATGTGCCTCTTCCATAATCTGATGTGGAAGCCCTGCAACATTTGGAACACATAATCAACCACTATATCTAAGGACTACATCTCCTTCTATATCAAATGCTAAATTCTATTGATTTTGAGCCTTAGCTCTGAGCTGCTCTAAGCTAGGATCCTTTTATTGCCGTGATTTTACTTCTACAACTAGAGATGATACAGTTGTGTCCTGAAATGTTACCCCACCATCTTCTGCCTCTAACAATCTGACTCCCAAGCTAACTAACTGATGAAGCTCTCGCACTAGCTCACGCTTCTCAACACTTAAATATGATAAACTACCCATAGATCTTCAACTGAGGGCATCAGCTACCACATTCGCATTTCTTGGATGATATAAAATGTCCAAGTCGTAGTCTTTCAGTAACTCAAGCCATCAACATTGTCGCAGATTTAACTCCTTCTATCTAAACATATATTGAAGGCTTTTATGATCTGTGAAGATGTCAACATGAATGCCATACAAATAGTGTCTCCAGATTTTTAGTGCAGACAAAACTGCAGCCAACTGTAAATCGTGGGTCGGATAGTTCTTCTCATGCTTTCTCAACTGCCTTGAAGCATATGCAATAACCTTACCATGTTGCATTAGAACACATCCCAACCCAACATCAAAAGCATCAATACACCACATAGCCTTCTGAACCGTCTGGCAATGCAAGAACTGGTGTTGATGTGAATCTGTCGTTCAGCTCCTGGAAACTATGCTCGCAAGCCTCAGTCCACTGGAACTTAGTTGCTTTTTGAGTCAGCTTCATTAATGGGGATAAAATCGAAGAAAACCCCACTACAAACCTTCTGTAGTACCCAACTAACCTTAAGAAACTACGAACCTCAGTCGAAGTCATGGATTTGGGCCAAGTCTTTACGGCCTCAATCTTTTGTGTATCAACTGCAATGCCTACATTTGATACAATATGGCCTAAGAAAGCTACATAGTCCAACCAGAACTCACACTTAGAAAACTTTGCATAAAGTTCTCGGTCTTGAAGAACCTGAAGGGCTGCTCGTAGATGATTTGCATGCTCATCTTTTGAACGTGAATACACCAAAATATCATCAATAAATACAATCACAAACAAGTCTAGATACGGCCTGAATATACTATTCATCAGGTCCATGAACACTGCTGAGGCATTAGTTAATCCAAAAGACATTACCAAGAACTCAAAGTGTCCATATCTAGTTCTAAAAGTTGTCTTTGGAACGTCTTTCTCCCGAACTCGTATCTGGTGGTACCCTAATCTTAAATCAATCTTTGAGAAACACTTAGCACCTGGTAACTAATCAAACAAGTCATCTATCCTCGGAAGGGGATATTTATTCTTTATAGTTGTCTTATTCAGTTGTCGATAATCGATACACATTCTTAGTGAGCCATCTTTCTTCCTTACGAACAACACTGGTGCACCCCATAGTGAAGCACTAGGCTTAATAAAGCCTTTATCCAGCAAGTCTTTCAACTAATCCTTCAACTCCTCTAGCTCAGCAGGAGCCATTCTATAAGGAGGAATAGATATGGGTTGTGTACTAGGTAGCATATCGATAGCAAAATCAATTTTCCATTCTAGGGGGATACCATGGAGCTCGTCTGGAAATACATCTAGAAACTCATTAACCACCAGAATAGACTGAAGAGTCGGAGGTTCTGCATCTATATCATGAACGTGAGCAAGATGATAAATACAACCCTTGGTAATCATCCTTCTCGCCTTCAGATAGGAAATAAACCTATCTTTCGGCGTTGCTGTATCACCTTTCCATTCCCAAAATACCTCTCCTAGAAAGTGAAATCTAACAATCTTTGTCCGGCACTCAACATTAGCACAACAGGACGCTAACTAGTCCATACCCACAATGACGTCAAAATCGACCATCTCTAACTCTACGAGATCTATAGAGGTCTGACGGTCGATAATTTCTATCGTGCAACCTCAATAGACTCTCCTGGCAACAATAGACTCACCAACTAGTGTAGATACAATAAAGGGTCGATCTAATGACTCTACTACTATATATAACTTCCCCGCAATAAATGGAGTAACATAAGACAAAGTAGATCCAGGATCTATCAAAGCATAAACACAATAGGAGCAAACAATCAATGTACTTGTCACAACATCTGGTGATGACTCTGAGTCCTGTCGGCCGGTTAATGAATATGTACGGTTTCGTCCACTACCAAAACTAGATGCTCCCTCTCTACCTCCGCCTCTACCTCTACGTGCTAAAGTCTAGGGTACATGCCTTGTAGACTGTGCTGATGAGGAGGAACCTACTGCTTACCTGGTCGAGTGACCAATACCACCCTGACCTATGGTAGGGCAGTTTCTCCACCCATGCCCCTCCTGTCCACAAGAATAACAACCTGTGGAACCCTTTCTGTACCTCCCAAAATGCATCATATTACAAGTAGCGCAACACGGCGGGGCTGTTCTAGCCTTGCCTGAACCCCTCTGTTGTTGCGAGCCTGATGCTCGTGAACCCTCACTTGGGCCTAACTGTTCTTGACGATTAAATCTACTACCCTAGAACTGTTGTGGTGGAGGTTTAGGTGGCCTAATAGAATATCGGGGTCTGGGACCACCCTGAAATCTCCCTGCGAACCAGCAGGCCTAGCCCTTTTCTGTCTCTCTCTCGACCCTCTCACTCATATACTATAAATGTCGTCGATCCTCTATGCCTTGTGCAAATGTCTGAATTCACGAGATATCTATATTATCATTTAGTGCAGTGGTATAACAAGCGTCGATATAATCTGAGTTGAGCGCTCCCACAAATCTACGCACCCTATCATGCATCGTATCAACAAATGTTGGTGCATATCTAGCTAATAAATTAAATCTCAGCCCGTACTCGGACACTCATGCTGCCCTATCAAAGGTTCAGAAACTGGTCCACCTGGCCATCCCTAATCTCTCGAGGCAAATAGTGATCTATGAATGCTTCTATAAATCTATCCCAAGTGGGTAGGGATGAATCTTTTCCCCTAGATCTCTCCCAACTCTCGTACCATAATACAGCAACATCGCGCAGTCGAAATGCTGCTAACTCAACTGACTCAGTTGCTGAGGCATGCATGAGCCTAAAGATGCTATGAAGCTGATCAATAAAGTGATGAAGGTCTTCCCTACGATCTGTCCTTGTAAACTGTGGAGGATTCAAGGTAAGAAATTCACGAACTCTCGAACTTCCAGGCCCTTTAGAAGGACCAGCAAAATCTGGCGCAACTGGTTGTAACTGTGCAACTACTAATTATGCTAACATACATACTGCACTCTTGAAATCCTGATCAGATGGAATAGGAGGAACTAGAGGCGGTAAAGCTGGTGGAGCCGGAAGTCCTGTAGCCCTCAGAGGCTCCTGAAATGGTGGAGAAGCTATAGGGAGGTGAGAAGATGTCTCCCCCTGGGTCTCACAATGGGCTACCTCCACCTGTGGTACCTTGCCGGCACCCTCGCTTGCAGTTGTATCTAACCCCTGGCAAGTTGTGGTCTATCTAGTGTCACTCATCTCTATCTTCATACAAGTATAAATTATAAGCCATAAACCTCAACCCTTAAGACACCGCTCTATAGTATGAGGTGATCAAAAAAGGATAGTCATTCTAACATGCCCGGTAGCTTCTTGCTTATCGGATGTGGTGCACAACACATTTATAAACAAGACTCTACTAGACATGGCTTGCAGACTCCCTAGGATACGACGTTGCTCTGATACCAAGTTTGTCACGCCCCAAAATCGAGCGGCCCAACTGGCTCCTATTGCCAAAAACTCAGGCCCAAGCTGACCCTGTTGAACCATTTGCTACTAGCGCATGGCAGCCACACGCAATTAAGAAAACAAACAAGTATATATCAGCTTAAAACTAAGCCCTCGGCCGGCAAGGCCCCAGTCAACTGATCTACGAAAGAAACAGCTACTCCCAGGAGATCATATAAATAAATAGCCAACTAGCACAGAAGTCTTGATTTGTCCATCGAGGCCACCATGATATCTATACCAAAACCAAAAGCAGGTATATATCAAAACAATACATCAAACAGCTCACAAGCTTCAGCAAACCAACAACATAGGCCAGTATGCCCATAACGTAGATATACACCCCACACACCAGTCTGCAAGCCTCTAAGAGTAGTAGAGATTAGAGGGACAGGGCCCCAGCCTACCCATAAAGATATATACAACAAAAGGTATCAAACCTCCTAACTCGGGCAGCTCCGGAGGAAAGTGGCTAGCCAATCGGATAAAATCAATCCAGTTGTTGAGGAAGTCTATTCAGTCGTCTGTCAGGACCTGCATGCATGAGTGCAGAGCCCCAAAGGCAATGGGGTGTCAGTACAAAATAATGTACAGAGTATGAAAGGCAATAGACTATGAGGAGGTATCCTGATATACTGAAATAATCTGATAAATAAACCATGGATAAGATAAGTGTACTGACATGCTCCTATATCTAAACTTATCAAAAATAATAAAACAACAACCTAACCAAGCCCCCATAAGCTCGGCAGGTACAAACAGCACACAAGACCACCTACTCAGGCCCCTATAAGCCCGGAAGGTGCCAATCAGCCTATATACCCCTATCGGTAGTCCCCTATCCCCGTAGGTAGTCACATATCCCTCTTAGGAATTAATATAGCCCCGTAGGCAGCACATAGCTCTCTTAGGCATCAACATAGCTCATAGACAACTCATAGCCTTCTTAGGCAACAACATAGCCTTGTAGGAAGCACATAGCCTTCTTAGGCGTCAATATATCCTTGTAGGCAACTCATAACCCTTTTAAGCATCCATATAGCCCTGTAGGAAGAACATAGCCCTTCTAGGCATAGATCACATTCCTGCAGCTAACCACAATAGCCCCAAGGGCAACAATAACAATCCAATCACTAAAAGTGAGCAATTTAGTTATAAGCAACCTATACAAATAGCCTCTAAGTCGTGTCCAACATAGGGACACTACTAACTGAATAAGAATCCCGACAAGGGAGGATTATATCAACTCGAGCAGCCAATAATCAACAATAATAGCTACAAGTGTAACAAGGATAACAACCCAATTACATTGCTCATAAGCTTTAAGGAAACATGTCGTAAGTAGGGAATAGCCTTAACATACCTTTCCAATGAACGCTCGAAAGACCATAGTTCCTTCATGAAAGTTGTTCCTCATGTCCTAAGCTTTGCAAACACTATATATACACAGCTGGTACGCACCTATAAACAGTTCATAATCAATCTTAAATTGGCAAATTTGCCATATTGCCCCAACTTGTCGAAACGTCTATAGAAATTCATAAAAACAACCATAAAAGGGTCCCGAGATGATTACCTTAGTTAACCAGGTGTAAACCTTGAAGAAACCCCAATAACTAAAAATTTATATCTTCAAAAACCAGCTCCAAACACAGCTAATAGAAGGGAAAATGATTGCCACGTGTAGGGATTACATTTCTAGGCACGGGGGCAATGTTTAATGGTAAAAATCATCAAAGACTAACCTTTATCATGCTAGAACTCCATAGGAACCCTCTCTTAAGCTTTATCTCTGGTTTGGAACTGAAATGAAATGTTTTAAAACGTTAAATAAGCCGACATACCATATTTTTTACCCGACCCGGATTCTGCCCTGGTAGTCCCTAGTAAAACCCTCATAACTTTTTACTCTGATGTCAGTTTGATAAGGGGCTTTGTGCGTTGCAAACTAGAATCATATGACTTTGATTTAATGGGTGATAAGCCTTATAACTCTTTAAAAAGGAACTTACGATAACTTTCGCCAACTTTTATTTTGCCACTTACTTAACTTCAAAACTTGAGATACAACCCTTGAAAACTTAAAATATGAAATACCACATCATTAATAATTTATTACTCACCCTCTTTGTCTTTCAACGAAGATACGAGTTAATTTAGACATTTTGAAAAGTCGGGGTGTTACAGGTTATTTGACCGCCTAAAGTTTCAGTGTGCCAATACCTGAGGGAAGAAACCAAGTAGGCGAGAGAAAGGAGCAGTCGGCAGATTTCCAAGTAGTTCCGCGATGCAGTGCTAGATCGCCCAAAGTTACAGACCTTGAGGATGTTGAATGCCAAGGCAGAAGGGTGATAGAAATGACCAAAGGGTGACTCGCCTAATGGTTCGGCGAGCCCAACATACATAACCGAGTGACACTTTGCAACACATTTTTGGCAACTAAAATACATTTTTGAACATTTAGTTTAGTATCAAATTTATTAATTTTGCAATCAATTACTCTTTAGAACAATCTGGAGACAGTTTTCTCTAGTTTTTCCTAAGCTTTGAAGGATTGAAGAAATTCACTTTTAAGAAATTGGAAGAGGGACTTTGAGAATCTTCGAAGTGGAGCCTTGTAAGGAAGAAATCACTCTTACCTAGTTGATGGATAGTCAATTTGGTAATGGTTTTTACCTTTTTATGATGTCTAGCTAAAACCCCAATTCTTGGGGTGTGATTATGTTATTATGGGCTGATTTAGATATGGGTATTGCTAATTGTTAGTTTAAATGCTATTTAGAAGTGAGTTCAATCATTAATTGTGGTTCAATTTAAGAATTGTAGTTGCAAATGCAGTTCTAGCTTTGTGTTCTTGGCTTGCTCGAGAGAGAGGTTTTAGAACCAAGGTTTTTGATTGATGGTTTATGGGTACTGGGTTGACCTGGGTTCAGCTCGAGAGAGTGAATCCTAAACCCACTCCCACACATTCAGCCGAGAGAGTGAATGGATTAAGGTGTAGGTTGGTCTTATTTTGCATGCTTGTTGATGTTCGAGAGAAATCACTTGATTCAGGGTAAATTGTTTGAGAGAAAATTTACCTCCACTATATCCTAGCTTACTCACTAATATCTAGCTATTTACTAATAGTTGCAATTACCCATTTGTCTATATTAGCCTATAATCGATCACATCCAAAGACCCCGTCTTATTATTGTTATTTCATATTGTTTGTGACTATTTGTAGTTGATATCTAAAACCAAAACCCCCCATTTGACATTCGTTTCACCCCTTAATTTGAATGTTATTTTTTTTCGATAATTTTTATTCCTATGACTGATTTGACCATGTTCATACTTCCCAATTGATTATTAAACATGTACCGCTCCCTGTGGGATTCGACCCCAACTCATTTAGTTGGGTTTATACTAATTTACGATCATTAATACTTAGAACTTGATGAAGTGTTTTTGAAATGTTAATCGAAATAGTGCCGCTGCCGGGGAGTGGTGTTGTTGGAAATTCTTTTGGTGAAGTTGAATTTTGTTCTTTTAGTCATAGTTGAATCTACTTATTTTTAGTTTTAGTTTTGTGATACTTTTTAAACAGTGGAAATGAGTGTCAATGGTAGCCAAGTGGGCCAGCAATATAACATCGAAAATCTCAATGATGTCAATGAACCGAATGTCAATGACCCAAATCTAGTGGGTAGAGTTGGCGCCATTCGCTTGCCTCCAGCTGAAGGGAACGGTGTGTTCCACATTACAAGTACCATGTTGCAGCTCTTGCAATTGAAAGGTTTGTTTGGTGGGTTGGCTCATGAGGATCCCCATGAGCATATAAGGAACTTCGTTGATATTTGCGGGCCGTTCTCCTTTAAGAACATATACCAAGAGTCAGTCCTGCTAAGGTTGTTCCCATTTTCTCTAATGAGAGAAGCGTCTAAGTGGTTGGCTGAGTTGGCAAGAGATTCTATCACTTCGTGGGAAGAGCTCATTACCACATTTTAAGTGCGATTCTTTCCCCCTTCGAAGATGATGACTCTGCGGGACAACATCCAAAGCTTCAAGCGTTTCGAGGGAGATCCAATCCATGAGACTTGGCTAAGATTTAAGAAGTTGGTGCTGCAATGCCCAACTCATGGATTTCCCGACAACGTTTTGTTGCAGTACTTTTATAGAAGCCTTGATTTGGTGAACAAGGGAGTGGCTGATCAACTTTCTCTGGGAGGTTTAATGCAACAACCTTACATTATAGCAGACCAACTCTTGGAAGGTATAACCAAAATCAACCGGGCATGGTACACCCTTGAAGATCAGGTCTCCCTCTCACTTTTAAATTGACAAAGGAGCAGCTTGAAAAAGATCAAGAGAGGGACCCTTGGTGCTAGAAGTATAAATGTTGTGGGTGTTGGGTGTGTAGACCCCGATGAGGCAATGTTTGAAGTGTTGTATAATGAGGAAGTGAACTTCCTAGCCAACCAAGGAGGAGGTTATCGTGCAAACTACACAAGGTAGGGTGGTAACCAAGGTTGGAACACGGATGAGGGCTGGAGAGACCGTGAGAGAGAGTGGCGGGATCGTAACCCCACTTAGAAGGAAAAAGATGGGCAGAAGGATAGGTATGTTCCTCCCTACAAGCGTCAAAAGTCCAAAGATTCTGAGTGTGGCCAGACTGAGAATATGCTCTCGCGTATTCTCAACAAAGTTGAAGGGTCCGATAAATTCTTGAAGGAAATAAAGGAAGACGTATCTACTCTCAACCAGACGGTGACTTCTCATTCTGTCTCTATCAAGCAGTTGGAGACACAAATGGGTCAGATTTCTTCGCATCTTAACCACAGACAACAAGGGGGTTGCCTAGTAATAATATGGAAAATCCCAAGAATGAACTTTGAGTTGGTAGTTGCGTCTTGCCACCACGTTAACTAAAGCGCTTCTTGGGAGGCAACCCAAGTTCTTATTGCTTTGTGTTTTGATTTGGAATAATGTGTGTTGATTGTGCAGGTTGAAGTGTGGAATGTGTTTGAAAGTTTGCGGGTTGGCGAGCCAAAAGTCCAGTCAACGACTGGCCGAAGAGGTCGGCGAGCCCAACTTGGACCGTTGTTGGACTCAAGGAATTACAAGGATAGATTCTGTAAAACTCGACGGGCCCATGGACAAATCGGCAACTGGCCGAACAAGTCGGCGAGCCCAACTTTGTCCACCGTTTGGACCCCCAAATTATTTAGGGGTCCTGTAAGAGTCGGCGAGATAAATAACCACTCAATGTGTCGCCGAGTGGTTCAGCGAGGTAAAATAATATCATTGAAAGGGCGCGAACAGGACGGTTTTTAAAATGCCACAGGTTTAAAATTTCTAACTCTTTCACATTCTCTCACTTTTAAGTTCATGCAATCAGACCCGTTGTCACGAACCGAGAGCACCCCATAGTCGTAACACGGCGTACTTGACCCCGAAGGGGTCTTATACAAGCCCTTAACATATCATGAACATTAAAGCATATGAAAATAGCAGAAAATTTAAAACTTTTCTTTACAATCGAAGGCTTTATAAAATAAGAGAAACTATGACACTATGTCTCAAACCATCTATAACATTAGAATTAAATCTCTTTTAATACAAACTTAGGGACACGACCCTTACATAAATCTAAAAACATAAAGTAAAGACATAAGTGGACAAGGTGGGTTTGTCCTCTAAACTATGAGGACTCCCTAAGTCTTCATTCCCAAGCTCCTTAGAAACTATCTTCCATGTACAAGACACCACATCTCCAAACCATACACTTTGTAGAAAATGTAGAAGAAGGGGTTAGCACAAAAAGTACTAAGTATGGAAGTCATGCATAAAAACCATTAAAACATGCTTAAAAGGGACATTTAGTTGAAACCATGCTTTATGCACTTTTGAACATCATCTTGAAAGAGTTGAAGAATCATAAGTCATAAACAACTCACATATAGTTCATCAAAGCACAAATGGTAATAAACATCACCATATGCATAGTATCTAATTATAGTCATAGTGCACATATCATCTATTACAAGACACACCACTCATGCATAGTCAATATCAAGCCAATAACATCATAATAGAACAACAACATAAGTAACTCTAAGTTCTACTTGTGCAATGCATAGATAGGGTCCATAGTCCTATCTACACTAAGTATCACCTTTAGGCCACCATGATCATACTTAACATAAGTTCAACCAACATAAGCCACTATCACATCCATACTCATTTCATAGTAAAGCCACTACTTTAGTAACCCCTAAGCAATCCTATAGGGCTACCTTAGTCATGCACTTTATCCTTTAGACCTCATCATAAACAATAGTCATAAGTAGAGAACCAATCATGTGTACCATTTGAATATAAAGACAAGTCGCTCATAGCAACCATTCATTCAATATACATGCATGCATTCATGTCATAAAAATATGTAAAGGAACCATCTACCACATCCTACCAAGTCTACTAGTGCAATGTATTAGTGAAGTCCCATACCCCCACTCCTACTTAGCAAACTTACCAACAAGTTATAGAGTATTTCATGATCCATTCATTATCTTATTATTTAGGGAAAAATAACCTTAACCGACATAGACCATGTGAGCTACATGGTATGTGGTATTCTACTCCCACACCGAAAAGAGAGTATTCTACTTGCCAAGGTAGAACCATCATAATATCTTCTAGGTGGATCCACTAGCTAATACCTATGTGGGCAAACATAGTTATGGAACAAGGAGATTGCTACTAGAAACTTGGACTTGCTACACGTAGAAGGTTTCCATCTCATGAGACAACATATATATTGGGAACCCAGACTTGCTAAACGTAGAAGGAACCCATATGGGAAGGCGAACTTGCTAAACGTAAAAGCTTCCATCTCATTTTCATGTTCACTCGGTGTTAAGCACAATTCCCCTTTAAAGTAGTATTAAGCCTTTACTTACAATTTAATTCAATAAGGAATGCATTAGGGACTCAACCCATCATTCATCATATAGCTCAAAGGTTTCAAAGATGAGAAAAGCCTTTCATCATAGAACCAACAACATGTAAGAATGTTCATTCATTTCATATTCATATAGTGTTTATGAGAATTACCTTTTATTCAACATATCAACACTACCATAATCATAACATAACATTCATACTCACATCCTAGCATACATAGTCATATCTTCATGGTCATGTACATTTCATGCATATTAGTATGTAAAGGTGCATATGAGAATTAGCCTTTCAATTGACACCATAGACATATCATATTCATATTTATGCATGGAGTGTGTGTGTGCATGATTGTCCTCACAATGGCACAACAACAACAACATTAACATCATAGACACCTCCCTTGTCAAGGGGGTCATAACATATACATAGTATCCCAACTCACGCACAATTCACATATATTGCATTTAAGGATATTAGACCATGTAAATCACCTATCTAACATTCATACAATAGACAAGAATACATTCATCATTCAAGTAGGTCATTCATTGCATGTATAAAATCATATATCCATATAGGCGATTATGTGGGTAGGGTCCTTCCACAATAGCACCTCATACAATTTAACATATAGATCATACCATGTTCATAACACATCATTCATATTCATAATGTATCATACTTAGTCATAGCTAGGGTTGTAGGGAAGAGGGACCTTGTCTCAACACTATAATTCATACTAACAAGTAAGCATCTCCACCATAAGTGGATCAAACCATTCATACAAAGGATACATAGTAAGTAAACATCTCCACCTCAAGTGGATCAACAAATCAATAGAAGACTACTTACCAATTGAAAACATGCATTCATAGCCATCAAGGCTTTCTTCAAGATTCAACCCCATTTTCGTGATATTCATACATCATATAGGATAACATAACAATTCAATACTTAATTACATGAAAACATACTAGATTCTCATCCTTCATTCATCATTCAAGACATAGTAGGGTTTAGATTTGAGAAAGAAGTGAAATCATGGGTCTTGTGGGAATTTGTTCAAAAACCATAACAATTACATGAATTCATCCACAAACATTCATATATAATCATAATTAACCATTATAGATCAATGGAATCGATTTTAGAAAGAGATCCACGAATTTGATTGAAAACCTAGAAATTGGGGATCTTTGAAAACTTAGTTGAAAGGGCTTCTTGGTGATAGCTAACAAAGAATAAAGGACTCCCATACCTTAGGTGTAGATTCCCATAAAAACCCCATGAGAAAGACTTCATCTTCAAGCCCCAGTTGATCTCCTTCTTTGTTCTTCAATGGAGGAACTTGTATAGAGAGAAATATTTGATAGGGAGGGAATTGGGTTTGATTTGGGTCTTTAAGTTATAATGGGTTCATGACTTAGTTTAGGGTCTTATTAACTATTTATAGGAGGACATTTAACCACTTAACCCACCCCCTAAGCCCTTAATTAATTAACTAACCTAATTCCCAAACCCCCAACTTAAATCTAAAAGTCACAAAACTGGCAGAATCTACGGACTCCAACCTACGTACCGTTGTTTGATCTACCATCCGTAGTTTGGGTCCGTCGATTGGACCTGGGACTGACAGTGCTTCACTATTTCGACCATAACTTTTTACTCCGAGATCAGGATTGGGAAAACTTGGTGGCGCTGGAAAGAGGACTCAGAGACCTTTCATTGGATAGGTAATGGCCCACCTAATTCATTTTGAGCTATGAGATATGACCATTTAAAGTTGACCCTCACTCCTAACTTAAAACTAAAAATTATTTTTAGGGGACTGTTTTGAGGGTCTTGGTTCTAAATGATTTCATGACTTAGCTTAAGGTCTTGCTAGCTTATAAAGGTGATTAATCAACTATCTAAACAACCCCTTAAGCCCTTAGTCAATTAACTAACTTAAGACTAGAAGGCTGGAAATTGGTAACACCTACGGCCACCCACCCACGGACCGTAGGTGGAGTTACGGCCCGTGCTATGCTCTCGTCGTTTGTTTTAGAGGCTCCCTTTTTGGGAGAAAAGCCTCCCAAGACTAAGTCCCCACCTGTGACCTAGACCCACGGTCCGTAGACCAGTCTAATGGCCGTAGATGGCTCTCGTAGGTCATGCTGTCTTTTGACAGCTTTTGGGTAGATGTTGGGGTCCTCCTCAAGGACCCCTTAGGTGGTCCTTGGGGAAGTCGTACCCAGACTTTTAACCCCTAAACATGGTGTTATACATGTAGGAGTCACTTCTACAAGTTTTACCCTTAAACAACACTCCAAACTTCAATGACAAGACCCTTACAACTCACTAGTTCAAATGACTAGTTTCCGGACGTCATGGTCGTTTCTTGACGTTTGACCCCTAAAATCACCAAACCAACTTCAATAGCCTTTTTTCATCATTTAAACAAGATTCCAACTATAAACCTAACATGTGAGGCTCTAGTTCAACCTACTAGATTTAGTCAAGCCTTAGTTAAGTCTTACTAGTTCGTACGGGGTGTTACACCCGCACTTTAAATTTCCTATATTTTTGTGTTTTATTACTTTTTTCTCATCATTCTCGTGTTCAGGGTTGGAATTCTTTGCCTCCTAGCATTTCAAATCATAATTCGGCATTAAAGTTTTCTAAACCCCAAACTCTTAATTAGCGATTAAACTCAAATGCATTGTTATAGATTGTGTTGATGTGTGTTGCACCTCTCTGAAATCATAAATTTTTGCTAATTTCCTATTTTAATTTTGATATTGCGCCTTAATTGCCTAAAGTATTGTTTCCCTAATTTTCGTGCTTTAAAATTGATCTTAATCTAGTGGGTTGTGTGAAATCTTTATTGAGTCTAGTCGGGTGAAGTCTGAGTAACCCCAAATTATGCTAAATGACGTGATTTTCCCAATGATGGAGCGTTTGACGTCATTCTTAAGGGCTAAAGTCGTCAAATGGCCAATTTTGGCCAAACTAGGGATGTCTGAGTACCCTGGTGACATGGGTGATATAGGTCTGAGCTTAATTGAGTTTGTATGTGGTTTGATTTTTTTTCGAGGGCTTCGGGTTTGATTTTGGTAGTTGGGGTTGAATATAGGCACGTTGGGCAGTTTGGCGAGCTGGGTCGAGCTCACCAAACCACTGGCAGTTCACCAAAATCCCTCTAGATTGCCTTTAATTTCAGGTTTTGGTTGATTTTGATTTTGTAACTTTCGGTGAGAAGCCTGAGCTCACCGAGTTCACTCGGCGACTCGCCAAAAGTCTCATTTAATTACCTTTTTTGCGCCCCCAACCCCTAAAACATGTTGTTACTTTCGGTGGGCTAATCTGTGCTCTCCGAATGATGTCGGCAATTCGCCAAAAATCCCTTCCCATTGTCGACATGCCATTTTTCTGGAAAATATTTGAGCCAGTTCTTTCGGTGAGCCTAATCTGGCCTGCCTAAGTGACTCGACAACTCGCCGATCATTTTGGCAAGTCTTTCTGCAACATATTTTCTACATTTATTTTAGTTGTTTCTAACTATTTCTGATTTGCTTTGCAGATATAGCTAGACCAAAAGTAGCATGTCGAGTCATGATGCCCCGTAAGAGGGCAAAAGGTATCACAATCAATGAGGATGTAGTTGCATCCAAGGCAAAACTTCCCACCACAGGTGGTAAGGGTAAAGGCAAAGGAAAGGCATCGGCCCCTAAGTCACCAGAGATCAGCTCCGATAGTGAGAAAATGTACGCCATTCACCTCACCACATCTGAGCCTGAGGATGATCAGTTACTGTTGGCCCGGAGAGCTGAACTGCGCTCCAAGAGGATGCATGATCCTTCTAGGATCCGGGTATCCCAAGTTGCTACCCCTCCTCCCGTCCCAGACCAGGTTATTGTCCCAGCACCACCTGCACAGGGTCCTCCTCCCCACTCTATGAACAGACTAAATGTTTAGGGATTGAGGACCATCATCTAGGAGAAGAAGTTGTCTACTGAAGGAGTGATAGACAGATACCTAGAGATCTGGAGTTGCTTGAAGTCCCATAAGTTCCAGATATTCACTAGACCCCATTGCCCTTACATTCCAAATTGGGTTCGAGAATTCTACACTACCTACGGAGTCTTAGTGCCACAAGGGAAGAGGAAGGTTGCCATATTCAAGTCGGTATATTACGTGGTTGTCAAGGGTAAGAAGGTCAAGTGTGATAGCAATGATATTAATACAGTTCTAGAGTGTACAGAAAACATTTCAGATGACTATCAATACATGATCAAGACAAAATCATTAGAGAATCTGAAAATGTGGTTATCCCCTATGTTATCTAACAGTACTCCCAAGTGGATCGAGGTTGGAGCACCCATAGAAACGAAAGACCTCAACGTGGCAACAAGGTATTGGTTTAGCTTTATAAGAGTACAATCATGCCATCCCAAAATGAATCTATCATCCGCCACATAAAGGCGACGTGTCTTGGGTCCATTATTTCAGGGAAGCACAGCCAAGAAATGGCCATGAGGGCTAAGCAGCGCCAAACTTCTCTCCTTTTTCCAGTGTTGATCACTGAGCTGTGCAGATGAGCCTAAGTTCCTTGTGAAGAGAAGAAAGATGTAGAAGTGATTCCCACCTCCTGTACCGACATCCAGCAGATTGAGGCTGAGTACTTTAAAGATGAGGCAGAGAAGAAGAAGGAAGCCCCGGTGGACACCTACCCAGTTGTTGATACGGAGACACTACTTGTAGAGGGAATATTGCCTACTCCAGCCCCTGGGCCTTCAGGTATACCTAGTGTTGTCCCTTCTATAACCCCGAGTTCCTCTACAGCTCCTATGCCTCCTAGGTTTTCTACCGTTGTTGTAGCTTCCGGACCTCCACTCACCTAGGTTGCGATACTATGGATGGGGAAGATAGCCCATTCTACTGAGAGGTGTGCCTCCAGGCTTGAGGCCACAACTTCTCTTGTTGTTGTTGTGACACCCCTTAGTGTTTCTATTAATGCCCTTGCGGCAAGGATAGCAGTGTGTGAGAGAGGCCAGGGGGCCACTGATGAGGTGACGACCCTAAAGGCCGCAATTGCTGAGCTGAGGAAGTATGTGGACCAGCTGAAGTCCACATATATGTCCATGATTTTTGGTACTGTGGAGATCCCCGACATGCCAGCTGATATTGATGTACCTCAAACTACCACCGAGGATGAGTTTCGAGATGATGAGGTGGCTGATGTCGAGTTCGAGGCTGAGACTGATGAGGAGCAACTTGGTGTCGATGAGGAGGCCATTTATGAGGGTCTTACAGAGGTTAAGGAGGCTATGGTAGATTCAACCATGCAGATTTCATTGGCAGATACACCCATGGAAGGATATGGTGGAGTTAGTTCTTATGTGTCCCCAAGCATTGATTCCCCGACAGATGGAGCGACTGTGTAGACAGGACCCTTCTATACCTCCCTCTCTGTCATTTTTATTGACTTTTTCTTATTTTGTTGCATTTGAGGACAACTACTTTTTTGTTTGTGGTGGGGTGAGGTATTTCCATACCTACCTCTTGTGACTATCTTTTGTATATACTATTGGGTTTTTGCATTTTGAACTACGTGTTGATATTGTTTTGTGGATGTTTGAGCTTATAGTTCCTTAGTATGAATAAAAAAGGTTTTTGACCCATCTGAAAAAAAATTGCCACTCTTGTTGTGGTTGAATGTGGTTGTTCTTGTGCAAATTTGACTATTGGTTATGATAAATACCGATGACTTGAATAGTGCTCGTAATCGAATAAAAATGAATGCGCGACTACGATGAGGCCAAATGAAGTTGCATAGACAATATGTGAACTTTTTGCATCTCGTTGTGACTAGTCGATCATTGAATGAGTCTCTTGTGATAAACATTGCACACTAGCGAAAGTGTGGAGTCTCACTTGATATTGGTGTCAATGCCTTGTGTGATGTCACCTAGAATTTGCCCCGTTGTTCCGGTTGACTAAGTGATGCAAGCTCTTGAAATGATCTTAGGCAACAATTTTGAAGAGAGTAACAATTTGACAATGTACCTCTTTTATGGCCAACCTTGTGAGATATGTGAACTTTGCTTGAACCCCCTTTTGAGCCTTATATTTTTCTTGGAAGAAACTTGAGCAATCGAGACCCCTCTTTATTCATTCACCCATAATCCTCATGAAGTGTGGTTTGTTTGAATAGCCAACTTAGGCCAAAAGCCTAAGTTGGGGCTGTGGTGAAAAGTAAAGGTAAATCAAGAAACGTGAAGAATTCCCCTTTGATCCATGGTTTTGAAAAAGATGGAACCCCTCCATACAAAAAAAAAGAGAAATAAAAGAAGAATGAAAAAGTTGTGTAATAAAGTTGTGGAAGTTGCAAAAGAAATGGGGTGTCCAATATTCCATTAGAAGTGAATGATGGGGTGAATTTTGAGCATGAGTGAAAATGCTGAAGAAAAGGAAGGAAAGTGATGTTATTACCATATTTCATGAGGATAGCAGCCACTGAACCTAAATGACCATACCTTTACACTCAGCCCCGTTACAAGCCTTGAAAAGACCTTTTTTATCTTAAGTGCACTGAAACGAATGTTAATTAGAAAAAATGGGCAAACCTATGGGTGAAGTCATGCATATGTTCATCTTTGTTAGTGTGAGAGTTGTGTGTGACTTCGGATCTATAAAATGTTGAAAAATTGTGTGTGAATATGGAATCATCTTTGTTGTGAGGGACTTTGAGTACCTTTGTTGAGCTTGAACTTGCATTTGAAACAAGTATTGTGAACTTGAGCATCTTTGATAATGGTGAGTCACAACTTGAATCTTTGAGTGCACAATTAAACTTTGCATGAGTGAGTTGAGTCTTGTTGAGTGCATTCATTATTGAATCTTTTGTAGCACTGTCTGAGACATCCTTTTTGAACGGTTGAACTTGAGTTTTACTTGAAGACAAGCAAAAGTTTAAGTTGGGGATGTTGATGAGTCCGCGATTTGGACTCATTTAGGGCATTGTTGATATAAAATTAGTGTCCTCAAATGCTTAATTTGTGCCAATAACTGATGTAAAACCCTTGATTTTCAGGTATATGGATTGAGGAACAAAGCAAGGACCCTAAGAAGCAAAAAGGAACAAAACAGGCTGAAAGGATGAAGAAAGCCAGCCTGGTGATCAGCAAGTTCACTTGGTGAATCGCCAAATGGCAATTTGACTGCCTAAAGTTTTAGTGTGCCAAGCTCTGACGAAATAAACCAAGTAGGCGAGAGAAAGGAACAGTCGGCGGATCGTCGATTAGTTCTACGATGCAATGTTAGATCGCCCAAAGTTACAGACCTTGAGGATGTTGAATGCCAATGCAAAAGAGCGATGGAAATGACCAAAGTGCGGCTCGCCGAGTGATTCGGTGAGCCCAACTTACTTCACAGAGTGACTCTTCACAGCACATTTTTGGCAACTATAAATACATTTTTGAACATTTAGTTTTGTATAAGATTTATCAATTTTGCAATCAATTACTCTTTAGAACAATCTGGAGACAATTTTCTCCAGTTTTTCCTAAGCTTTGAAGGATTGAAGAAATTCACTTTTGAGAAATTGGAAGTGGGTCTTTGAGAATCTTCGAACTGGAGCATTGTAAGGATGAAATCACTCTTACCCAGTTAATGGATAGTCAATTTGGTAACGGTTTTTACCTTTTTATGATGTCTAGCTAAAAGCCTAATTCTTGGGGTGTGATTATGTGATTATGGGTTGATTTAGCTTATGGGTATTGCTAATTGTTAGTTTAAATGCTATTTAGAAGTGAGTTCAATCATTAATCGTGGTTCAATTTAAGAATTGTAGTTGCAAATGCAGTTCTAGCTTTGTGTTCTTGGCTTGCTCAAGAGAGAGGTTTTAGAACCAAGGTTTCTGATTGATGGTTTGTGGGTATTGGGTTGACCTAAGTTCAGCTCAAGAGAGTGAATCCTAAACCCACTCCCACACATTCAACTCGAGAGAGTGAATGGATTAAGGTGTGGGCTGGTCTTATTTTGCATGCTTGTTGATGTTCAAGGGAAATCACTTAATTCGGAGTAAATTGTTCGAGAAAAAATTTACCTCCAGTATAGCCTAGCTTACTCTCTAATATGTAGCTATTTACCAATAGTTGCAATTACCCATTTGTCTATATTAGCCTATAATCGATCACATCCCAAGAATTCGTCTCATTATTATTATTTCGTATTGTTTATGATTGTTTGTAGTTGATATCTAAAACCAAAACCCCCCATTTGACATTCGTGTCAACCCTTAATTTGAATGATGTTTTTATTTGATAATTTTTATTGCTATGACTGATTTGACCATGCTCATACTTCCCAATTGAATCTTAAACACGGATCGCTCCCTCTGGGATTCGACCCTAACTCATTTAGTTGGGTTTATACTGATTTACTATTGTTGGCACTTAGAACTGGATGAAGTGTTTTTGAAACGTTAATCATGACAAACCTTTCACATCATATCATATTCATACATGTGTGTACATAAGGATAATCTTCCAATCAACACAACAATTAGATCATAATCATATTCACTTTACTCTCAAAGTGTTTTAATTGCATATTCATAACCCTCATAAGCATAACTAATTCTCATGCTTTGCCCTTCAAGGACCATGATCACATTCAACCAACATATCTAGAATTACTACATTAGACATGGATGATAACATCATTCAATTACTATTAGTACTATAAGCATGATTTCATAATACTCTTAATTCTACAATTCACCCACACCTATAGATCCAATTTGGGGAAAATAGGGGGGATCATGGATTCTTGAGGAATTCAACTTAAAATCATATAAAATCATCAGTATATCCATAATAAACATAATCCAATCAATTAAAATGAATTTCAAAGGAATCCATAAGATTGAAGTAAAACCCTAGGTTTTGGGATTTCTAACTTGAAATTGGAGTTTTGAAAAGGGCTCCATGGGTGAAGACTAACCATGGAATAAGAACTACCATACATTATTGAAGAACTACTACAAATTTGAGGAGAAAAGATAGATCCTTCAACCCTAGCTTCACTCTTCTTCTTCTTCTTCTTCCTTGGAGTTCTAGAGAGAATATGTTGGAGAGGGTTTTGATTTTGATTTAGGGATTTAGAAATTATGATTTAGAAGACTTAATTTGGTGACTTAAAATATTTATATAGGTGTCTAAAATAGGCTTAAAACGATATCACTTAACTATTAATTAAAAAGGAAATTCCCAAAAGACCCCTAAGCCTAGTGGTCTGAGGCCTTTTTTTAGGGGCTTGACCCACGACCCCCACCTACGGGGAGTGGGTGGACCTATGGGGCGTAGGTTGCCCTCATCGGTCACTGCCCAAGTCACTTTTGGGTCTTTTTCTCAAGGACCCATGGTTGGTCCTTGGATTTAGACCTTGACGTTCTAACACTTAAACATGAATTTTAAGGTACGAGGAGGTACTTTCAAGGCACTAACCCTAACGTCAAGCTCTAGTTTCGCTTACTACTTTTATGTTAGACTCTAGTTTAGTCTACTAATTTCTGGGGTGTTATAGCAAAGACAAGCAACTTTGCGCTCTTCTATACATGTGAGTGAGGCCCTTAAGAAGTCTGTAGCGAGAAAGAGGACGGACATGCGGTCCAAACTGCCACAGGCCCCTCAGGCTCAATCACTTGCCTCCAGAGTTCTCCCTATCATGGTTCTGAGAGCTTTTAATAGGCTCAAAGCGGTTGGAGAACCAATTATTCTAGAGGAGAGATGACTCTCCACAAATAGGTTGATGAGTGACTACCCCAACATATGGGAGACCATCAGATTTCAGGGTTCGAGAGGTTCACAAGAACCCAACCTCCTTATGCCCCTACACGGGTGAGAGAATTCTACGAGGCCTATCTATAAGCAGACCTTACCAAAGAAGAGAAAAGGCACGGTCTAGAAGCCTCTAAAAGAAGTTGAAGTTCATGGGAAGATGATGTAGTGCCACACAGGTGCCATTAACGATATTTTAGGCTCCAAGGGAACTAAAGATGGGTACTACATGCTCAGGATGAAACAGGTCTTGATGCACTCAAGGGGTGGCTGGCACCCCTCATTTAAGACATTACTCCTTCGTGGTTGGTTGACGGAGCGAGGATTGAGAAGAAGGATATGAAATTACCTCCCACTACTGTTTTGGATTTATTAGCAGCAACCTCATGTCGTCCCAAAATGAGTCTATCATCTAGCATCCAAAGGCCATTTTAGTTGGCATCATCATGATTAGTGGCAAATTTTCACTCATTTAGAACTCTTTTCTTATGATTTTGCGGCACTCAAAGTAGAAAAAAAGGCTAATTATGCTTTGAATTATGCTATTCTAGGTGTTTTGATGTTGGGAGAGTATACACTAATCAAAAGTAGATTCAAAGAAGAAAAAGAGCAAAAATCTCGTAGAAAACAAGCCCTGGGTATCGCACATACGAAGCACTGATCGTTTTAACGAACCAGTCAATAAAGTCAACACCACGCTTAAGCGAGGATACGATGTTCGCTTTTGCAAACAGGGCCAAAAGGACAGAGGTCACTTAAGCAAACTGAAGCTCACTTTTGCGAACCTCCTGCCGCTTTGCGAAGCCCACCTTTTCAGACAGGGGCATAATGAGAAATTCTAAAGCTTTGGACGCAAAATTTATAAAATAGGGTTATAGTTGGGGATTATTCATCATCTAAGAATTTTTAGAGATAGAAAATTATAGAGAGATAAACACATTCAAAAAGTAGATCTCTTAGTGTTCTAGATTTAGGGGTTGAGACATTGAAGGTGAGTTGCCTCACATTTTAGTTATGAATTTGAAGGTTGTCTACTAATTTGGTAATATCTTTTACCTTACATCATTTTCTTGTTCTTAATTACTAAAAATGTGAGTATAATTCTTGTATGAAATTGGGGCTTTTGTGCGACAAATAGACAAAACTATTTGCGTGTTTGATTAATTTCTCTATTGCTTTTGTAGTTCATTGTTTCCATGCTTGATTTCATGAAATAGGTTCAATCTAGTTTTCATGTTTGAATTTATTGGTTGAGAGTGCACGCTCAATCCTAGCTTCCAATCTCCAAATGATGCTCGAAAGAGGTTGATTGGAGTGGAGAATTAGATTGATAATCGCATGTTGACTTTGAATCTTGAATTTGAGATCAAAAGATGAAAGTTTAGGGTTTCATTTTTGGGTGCAATGCTTCCTTCTAGGAGATGTCTAAGTTAAGGTAGTGGGTTATTTTATAATTGCATGATTGAGACCGAAAGGAGATATTATAATAAAACGCTTTAAGATATAAAAAATAATTAGCATAATTAACGATGACCCAGCCTACCCATTAGTGATTGAATGATTGTGGATTGAATTTCAATGGATCGTTGAGTGTTGATTGAATCTCATGTTTTCCCAATTCCCATGCACCCCTTTCTTGATATCGACTTTGCCCCTGTTAGAAGTGTACTTATAAAAATTACCTTTTATCTATTATTTGTGTAACTTTTATGTCTAGGTTTAAGATAGTATCTAGTTATCCTTTATCTTTTCAATTGTCATTATATTGTTCCTTGTGGGATTCGACCCCGACTATTAGTTGGGTATTTTTATTAACGACGACCGCTCACTCTTTTAAATAGTTTTGGAGGGTGATTTGAGCGTTATCACATCATTCATCAAACATAGATCTATGCATATGGAATTATTTTGGAGAGATGTTGATGCAAGCTCATCACAGGATGACCTATCCCCCTTTCCTAGTCTTGATCACACAACTGTGTGAGGTTACAAGAGACCATTTTTCAAGAAAGGACAAATGTGATGATTACCCCCACCTTCTCCAGTGATATTCAGAGGATTGAGGCAGATAATTTAAGAGATGATGTGGGGAGGAGGAAGCCACCACCACCACACACTACCCCTGTGGTAGACCCCATTGGCCTTGAGGCCGATATTGCTCAGCCCACTCTTTTTGTGGAGCAATCGAGTACAACTCAACCTTCTTCTATGCCTTCCACCTCCATTGTTGCTGCACCTTCCCCCTATTCCCCAACCTCACTTTAGGCCTTGATTTACGATATGGGAAACCTCGCCCGATTTGTAGATGCTAGAGTGGTGATAGTAGAGTCGGAGATGCCTAAATTGATTGAGAGTGCTATTGAGGATGCACTCTTCTGGTTAGAGGGCAGATGGTCCAATATCAGAATACTTTGGCATCTATGAGAATAGGATGGGGGCTAGGGAGAAGAGCGAGGGTGGCTTAGTTGAGTTGATTGTTATGAGAGGTGGCATTTGTATTCTTCGAGTTGATGTGGACAAGCTATGGTCCACCAATATCTCTATGTTGTGGGGTGAGGTTCCCTTGCTCAATATGCCCGAGTATGTGCCTACTTCTGAGCCGAGATCTGAGGCACCTAGTGGTGTGGCCAAGAAGCCTGGTGATTTTGGTGATGATGAGAGACATGAGAATGTTGGGGAGGAGACAGATAAGGATGAGTTGCGAAAAGAGGATGAGCAACGGATTATTGAGACTTTGACGGAGCTCTAAAATATCAGAAGATGATGGTGCTGGCTACGATATAGAGATCTAGTATGGAAACCTCCACAGTTGATATTAGTGGGGTGTCTTTAGACCCTACTATTCCTCCTTCAGATGTGTCGGGCACTGATGCCCCGATTGATGCTAGCTTATCGATTCCTACTCCTATCTTGTCGGGAATTAATGCTTGTGATCATGACATTTCCTCTGAAACTCCATATTAGAGTGATTCATAGGCATAGCTTGTTAGAGGGTATTTTATATCACTCTCCTCCCATTATTACTTTCTATCACATTGAGGACACTGTTGTTTTTATTTTGGTGAAGTGTATATTTTTATTTTCAGTTTTGTTTTGAGACATTTGTAGTATTTTGATATATTGGTTTTAATTATGATAGTTTATGGTTTAGCTCATTTTTTTCTCTCTTTACTTATCAACCCAAAAAATTTGAAGTTTCTGAAAATGCTTAATTTTTTCATTGTTGATGTTTGAGGATCCATTGTGTTCAATATCAAAGTCTTGGTAGTACTTATGATGAGAAATGTGTTTTGTGCTAATGTTGCAAGAAGAAACGGGCTTCAGTTCACTTTCGGATGATCTTTTTGATTCTTGTGTTGACTAGTTGTATTTTGATGTGAGCCTTGTAATGAACATCACACATAAGTTGTTGATCTTGTAGGGGTTGTGCTAAATAATTGTATTTGAAGTGCCATGTGTGGTGAAGTTTTACTTGAAATCATGCTTGTTGAATCTTAGAATTTTCCTTGTTAGTCCGATTATCTATCTTTGGTGAATGTAACAAATGATCTTGACATAAATTTTGAGAGAAAACTGTGACTACTTTGTGAGGGTGTGCATTCATCTTTGCACCATTTGAGCCATACCATTTGTTGTCAACTTTTTTGAGACCTTTTGAGCTAAATTATCCCTAACTTCTCACCCATAAAAACTTTCTAAGCATTGGTTTGTTTGAATAACTAACTTAAGTCAAAAGGCTAAGTTGAGAGTGTGGAAAGGAAGGAGGAAAGAAAGCCAAGTGGAAGGAAAAGAAAGAAAAAGTGAGACTCAACTTTAAAGTTTGTTGCAAAAAGAAGGAACCCCCTCCTTATAAAAAAAAATGATGAGAAAAAGTTTAAAAATTGAAATGAAAAATAAAGTGTGATGAAATAAAAGGGATTTTCAGTAAATTGAATGAAAAATTGAAGTTTGAGTCTCCAAGTGAAATGAATGGAAAGAACTTGAGAAGAGGTGAAGATACGTGCAACAATGCTTTGAAGAAGGGAAGTCACAAAGACAAATTGACCATACCTTTACCCTTAACAACATTACAAACCTAATATACCTTTGAGATTTTGCATGAATTAGGACGTGTGATGATTGAAAAATATGGGTAAACCTATGAGATGAAGCTTGCATGTATTTCTCTTTCGGAGAGTGAGAGTTGTATTGATTCCTAAATTCTTTATTCATTTACTTCGTGAGGTCATGATATCATTCTTGATGTGAGGAAATTTGAATACATATGTTGAAATATAGTTTTACATTATAAAAGAAGCAATAGTGAGCTTGAGCTTGAATTGATACGGGCTAGTCATCATTTGAATCTTTTTTATCATGATTGAGTATTACATTTTCTTGATAGTAGTCTTATAGTGGTACTTGCATGTTATCTCTCATTAAGAACTGCTATAGACATCTTTGTTGAACTAATTGTGTTCTCGATTTACTTGAGGACAAACAAATTTTTAGTTGGGGATGTTGATGAGTGGTAGATTTACACTCATTTCAGGACATTTTTGTTCAATAATTAGTATCCCCAATGACTAATTATATCCTATTCTGATGATATTTTGATGATATGCAACTATGAAGGCTAAAGGAAAAGGCGATGATGACTATATGGAAAAGAGGCAAAAAAAACATTGAAAGGAGTAAAAACTCCCAACTGGAAGTTAGCTAACAAAAAGGGCAGATCACCCAAGTGGTTTGACCTCGCCCAAAGTCATAGTTCTCACAATTGAAGATGTTCAAGGAAAGTCGGTGAACTAAAAGTGAAATGACAACTCACCAAATTTGAAGGGCGAACAAGATGACTATCACCAAAGGTGAAAGAACTTTGGTGAAAAATGAAGGCTTAAAAGGTGGTAATCGGTGATCCACCGAATGTGAAGGATAGAATCGATCGAGTTCGTTAACTGAGGTTCAAACACATAAAGCCCGAAGCAAAAGAAAGGTGATCTATGGAACAGACGACGATCCGTCGATACTAATAACAGCAAGTTGGTCACGTAGTGAATTAGATCAAATTTTGAGAAACTATGGAATAGCCCAAAGAAAAGAGAAAATAGAGAACTTTTTGCAGAGCTATCGGTAGAACTCTTTGCAGAAAGGTTTTGACATTGTAATTTTTTGTCATTGAAAGTTTTGTATGAGACTTCTTACCTTGTGAAAAATATCTTTAGTTTTGGAATCTTAATTTTTACTCTTAAGATTGACAACTGAAAGTGGAAATCAAAGTGGGTGTTGATTATAGTTGTTTAATTTTATCATACCCATGACTGCAATAATGATAGGTATAATTTCTGTACTTGTTGTGATGAGTGGCTAAAACTTCAATTCTAGCGGTGCAATTATGTAGTTGGGTGTTGATTTAATGTAGTGAGTACTGTATTTTATTCTATTTTATTGATGTGTATTCATGGATTTAGACCAATTAGCATGGAGTTAATTAAAGGTTAAAATTGCAAACTTAATCATATTCTCGATCTCTGATTGATACTTGAAAGATATCAATTGGAGTGAGTAATTAATGCATGCATGCAATTTAGATTTATTTTTTTATGGTTTGCTCTTCGAGAGATTATGATTCAAATCTATTTGCCCATACTACTTGAAAGAGAGATTTTGTGAGGTAATGAGTTGATTTGTGATTCATCTAAATGAGACTGAAAGGAGATTCTATGAATTGGTACAATGAGATCGAAAGAAGATTAGTATCATTGAAGATGACCCAGCCTATCCATGATTGTTTAACACTATTGAGCAATGCAATTACCTCTATGATATATCGATTTCAATCCCCGCACTCCTAGATTAGTCCTTAATTGTTTGGATTCCTAAATTTAGTTTAGTTGTAAAACTTGATAATTTAAACTATTTTAGTAAATTTGGCGGAATCATCCACCCACTTATATTAACATGCTACAATGAATAGGTCTAGATTTTTAGTTTTCTAGTTGGATTCTTATTATTAAACTATTCTCTCTGGGATTGAACCCGGCTCTTAGTTGGATATTTTTATTGACAACAATCGCTTATCCTCTTACTTATTTTTAAGGATAATGTGAGCGTTATCAATAAATACAAAAATCCTTTAGCTTTTGATGTAAATTAAAACATAGACTTGGGAAATAGTAATACATAAATTTTATTGCTAAATAAATATTTGAGAACCTAAATATGTAGAGTAACTGGGTAAAGCTAATATTAAAAAAAATATTTTAGTTTGTCAAATTGAATTAGCTTTGGAACAAAATATTTTCAGATTCTTTCGTAACAATATTTTTATCTTCAAGATTTCTCCAAATATATATATACTAGTTTTTCGACACGTGTGTTGCACATGATTATCAATTCAGAAAATATAAGTTATAGTAAATAGTATTGCTTATTTTAGTGAAGATTTGAATAATAATCTTTCCACAAAATAATATTGCAAATTATTTTATGAATGTTCAATGTGAATCCTCATATATATCTCTTATTCACGTGAATCTATGAAGATGATCAATGAAAAATTTTATTAGTTAAATGTAATAATGCATATATTTATTTCAATTTGTTGAGGTTAAATCATGTAATTAGTCATATCTCAGTAATATCACCTTATAGACGATATTTGTTGTATATTTTTCTTGTCATCTAACCAAATGTGCTTTGCACGTGTATTCCGTGTTGAACTGTTTAGATGTCATATGAACAATTGAAGAGAACAACTACATTTTATTTTTTAGAAATAATCTTTGTATATTCATTTTTATTTTATAAGTTATAATATAATAGATGATGTTCTTGTTGTTTGCTCTCATATTTGACTTCTCGATTGACTGTATACATAAATCGAAGATAGTTATTTGACTGTCCATAGTTAACTGAGAAAAGTTTCCTTTTTTTTACCAAAAAAATTAAAAATTAAAATTAAAGAATACGTTTTATCTGTGAAATTAGATATATAACCACTTGTTTATCTTACACCCGCAAAAGATGTAGTTCATATACTTGTAAACGATATTCAATTTATTTAATCAAGCATGATTCATCCAAGGAAAAATAACAACATTGTGTTATCATATATATATATATATATATATATATATATATATATATATATGGATGGTTTAATAATATGAAAAATTATTGGTCAAAAGTTAATACAAGAAAAGAGAAAAGATAGAAATAATTAATGTAATAACTATGATAATTCATAATATTATAACTAAAGAATGTTAAAGAGTGTGAATAATGTTTGCAATAATTAATAATAACTAAGAGAATTTATAATGTTATAACTAAAGGATTAATGTGCGATAGATGTATTTCTAATAAGTTTTACACTTATATAAATAAATATGACTTTTAATTAATGTTACTATTTTTTCTTATAGTTAATAGATTTTAATTTAGTGCAGGGACAAAATGAAAATGTTTATTCCATATTACTGAATATAAAAATTATTTTGCAATTGATAAATTTTTAAATGATTCATATATATTCACATATTTTCACTCTTGAGAAGTTTAATAATTTTGGAAAAAGATGTTCAAAAGCATATATTTACATCACAAGAGAAATTGTTAACAAAAACAAATGAATTTAGACTCCCTTATGTTAACTTCATAAATTGGAACATTACATACTAATGTATATATTAAGCAAAAAAATAATTATTATATCATCAAAATTATTTTTCTCAAGTACTCGAGGTTATAGAATGTACCCACTTAGGATAGAACGATTTACTTCATCAGATTCCGCTAAACTTCGAAGTCACTCAACGACAATAAATCACATGAATTTTTTTTAAAATGTAAGAAGAAGAGTAGGAGACTTTAAAAAATATGGTTGAAAAATGTGAGGAAACCCCTCTATTTATAGTCAATAAAGGGTAGTATGAACAAGTGTTTTTTGTGTCTTATCTGAAAAGTCATGACCTTACAAAAAAGTCACAACTCTTTGGAAAAGTCACAACATATTGAAAAAGTCACAACTCACAAAAAATCACAATCATTTGAAAAAGGTCACAACTTATCAGAAAAGTCACAACTCATCGAAAAGTGACATTTTCGAGAAGTGACTACCCTTTAGAAAAGTCACAACTTATTGAAAAAAATCAAAACTCTTTAGAAATTTCACAACTCATTGAAAAAGTCACAACCTAAGTTAGGGATATTATAGTAATTTAACATTCAAGTTAGGAGTTCATGCTTTCAAGGCAATATAGGTAGATTAAATTTTTTTTTTTAGTAATTTGAATTGTAAAAAGTGAAATATTTATATAATTTTTTTGAANGTGCGTTGCATGTGATTACCAATTCCAAAAATATATGTTATAGTAAATAGTATTGTTTATTTAAGCAAAGATTTGAACAATAAGCTTAGCAAAAACTAATATTGCAGATTCTTTTGTGAATGTTCAACGTGGATCGTCATAAATATCTCTTATTCACGCAAACCTATGAAAATGGTCAATGATAAATTTTATTAGGTAAATGCATTAATGTATTTATTTATTTCAATTTGATGAGGTTCAATCATGTAATTAGTCTTATCTCACTAATATTACCTTATAGACAATATTTGCTTTGTATTTTTCTTGTCATCTAACCAGGTGTGCTTTCCATGTGTATTCCACGTTAAATTATTTAGATGTCATATGAACCTGTGAAGAGAACAACTACATTTTATATATTCACAGATTTTCACATTTGTTGTAAGGTTTTTTTAAAAAAAAATAAAAACTAGGAACATTTTAAAATAATAGATTTTGAAGTTAGAAGATCTTGTTAACTTGATAAAACATTTGTGACATATATAATAGTTTAATTTAAATACAAATACCTACCCAAGTAGAAATATATATTTTCATTAATGAACATATTTATCTCATAAAATTAACTATTCAATAAATAATAAAAATTAAACCAATACAAACTTCAACTGGCGTTATTACAAGTCATATGAACTTTTCTTCGCTAAAATACTGAAATATTAAGAAATAGTAAATAAGTAAAACAAAAGGGCAATGTTTATATTGTAATAACTATTTTGAAGCAAACTTCATGAGAGTCTAAATCGCATAAGAAGCATTGATAAATAAAGACATTCTTTTGTCTTGAGCATCAAAAATAAATCGGGACATTTCTCTAAATTTTGAAAAAAATATTCAGAAGGATATATCTACATCACAAGAGAAATTGTTAACAAAAACAAATGAATTTAGACTACATCATGTTAACTTCATATATTGGAACATTACATACTAATGTATACATTAAGCAAAAAAAAATAATTATTATATCATCAAAATTATTTTCCTCAAGTACTCGAGGTTATGGAATATACCCTCTTAGGATAGAACGACTTACTTTATCAAAATAGTGGTACATCATATTCCGCTAAACATCGAACGCACTCAACGACAATAAATCACACAAAAAAAATTAAAATGCAAGAAGAAGAAGAGTAGAAGATTAAAATAATTGTGGTTGAAAGATGAAAGGAAGCCCTTCTATTTATATTCAACAAAGGGTAGTATGAACAAATATTTTTTGTGTCTTATCTGAATAGTCATAACCTTTTCGAGAAGGCACAAATCTTTGGAAAAGTCACAACTCTTTGGAAAAATCACAACTTATTGAAAAAGTCACAACTTATTGAAAAAGTCACGACTCTTTGGAAAAGTCATAACTCATCGAAAAATCACATCCCTTCGAAAAAAGTCACAATTTATCGAAAAAGTCACAACCTAAATTAGGGATATTATAATAATTTAACATTTAATTTAGGAGTTCATGTTTTTAAGGTTATATATATATATAATTTATTTTTTGTTTTTAATTTTTTTTTTTTTTTTTACACCATAAAATCATATTTGTATTCAAAAATCATAATTTCTTGCTCCTCTTTCCGTAAAAGTTTATCCTTTTACCAACAGTAAATATGTAAAAAATAAATTCATTTATAACCATCAACGGCCTGTCTTTGTTCTACAACTTATTTTTATTTTCACAATAAATGATAGGCAAATAAACATTTCTTATTAAGAAACTAAGTTTTGCCTATATTTTGAGTAGTAAAATTTCAAAGTTACATCGTGTTAATCACTAATCATATTATTTACCAAATCTTATCTAACAAAATTATAAATTATAAAAGAAACTGAGGCAAATAGGAGTAGAACTTTTAATAATGAATTTACCGACGAAATGCATAAAACTATCTTAGAAGAAATGCATTCAACGTTGAGGTAGATGCGTAGAAGCTCTTCGATACATATAGGCATAGCTCGAATCACCAAGATATAATAAATTTGAGCAAGAAATAATTATGAAATGCAAAAATGTGAACTTTTCAATAAAAAAGATGAGAAATCTTTGTCCGTAAAAAAATAAATCCATTTGAATATACTGAGAATAAAACACATATAAGTTCAATCAAGATAAAATATTTGGGATAAGGGTCTGAAAAATACCCCAACTTTGGTCGGATTTTTTGTTGCGATACTAAACTTTCATGAGGACCTATTACCTCCCTAGACTAGTTAATACCGTATTTTAAACATATATATTTGTCCACGTGGACATAAAAAATAATGTAAAATTATAAATAATAATGTGTCCACGTGGGCACATATATACCTTTAAAATACACTATTAAATAGTTCAGGGAGTAAAAAATATGGTATTAAATAGTCTAGGGAGGTAATAGGTCCTTATGAAAGCTTAGTATCACAACAGCAAATCCGACCAAAGTTGGGGTATTTTTCAAATCCTTATCCCTATTTACTAATACATAAATTTCATCAGAAAAAATTTTCATGACACCACCCACTGGACGTGCAGGCACATACTCTAAGACCTACATAGGAGAACCTTTGTGAGAAATTTTAAAACATGAAGTGCGGAATTGAACCAACCACATTTTCATTTTCGTTGCTTGGCTCATTTTTCCCTGTTTTCCAACCCAACAACACAAACAAAAAAGTAGCAAGAATACAAAATGCAGAAAAGTTTGAATTCACAAATAAATAAAAGATGATCGTTAACCAATCATCACAACAACGTTATTTTTATAATAAACGCTCAACTATGTCCCATTTTTCTAGGCATAGGCGGTCGTATGTAAACCAATACCCAACTTTAAAGGTCGGGGTCGAACCATAAGAATTGGAAGATGGGATCATTCTCAAATTGATTTGATAACCCAAAACAAAATAGCGAATTAATTCTCAACACACACATAAAAAAAAGGGACAACTAACGACTATCAATAATATGTATAAAAAACAGAGAAACAACACAAATATACTCTATCAAGATTGCAAACGACTAGGGGACATGTGTATTACGGTGGGGTTTCAACACAGCAAGTAAAAGCTAATCACAACCAAATTGATTGATAGGATATATAGTGTTTGGTGTAGGCTACGTTCGATTTTCTCTCGAGCCATCAAACGTATATCCCTTGGATTCTCTAGAACTCCAAGACCCCCTACCTATAAAACACCAAACATTGCTTACCTATAAAATACCAAACTTTGCTTAAGTGGATAGACTATCTCTAAATCATCTCATTAAATGAGAAATTATTCAGATTATCCCATCCCTGGCTCAAATCCATAAAATAATTTCATCAAGTCTTCACTATTGAGACTTACCTAACTCCATTTTACTTTCTCAAGTAAAAGATAGTGTTAAAGAGCTAAATCAATATTTGCAACCTCTGATTTTTATCTTAAAACTTCAAGACAACAATAGATCTATGAACTACAATCGTTTTAGAACTAATTAATCAAGACCCATTGGGTTTTACATCCACACCTTGAACACACACCCCTAGCTATATATCTAGATGCTCATAATAGAATAAATAAAGAAAATATTCATGTAGGAAATCTTCATTTCAAGCTAATTTAATTAACAAAATCTAAAATCCAAGCTTAGAATGGTAAAAATTGAGTTTTTTTCCTCTACAAGATAGATATGTTCTTAGCTAATTTCTATTACTACTCAAAAGTGTTCTTCTTGACCGAAGGAATTTTAAAGGCAAAAAAACAACAAGATGTGTACCTTGTAACTTGCAGCGAAAATATTTGTAGTTGATTTTGTTGTCGAAAGAAATTTCTCTAGATCACTCTTTGAATCTCAAGGAAACAAAAATCGGTCTTTGTTCACAAACTAAGAGTCTCCTTAGAGTGTTGATTGATTTGTGTAAGAAACTTACTTCTCTGTTTTTTTAATGATCGCTTGTTTTTCCTGTTTCTCACATTTTTCCTCTCTCTTTTTTACGTTCCACGTTTCTTAAAATTTACTCTCACTAGGAGTCTTTTAAGGGGAGGTTGAACAGTTACGGTGTAATTGTTCTGCCTTATCATTTTAAAAGAATTATCCAATTAATTAATTAAATTGGATAGAGAAAAATATATTGGGTCGGGTCGATCCACATGGGAGACCCACAACCCAAAACTTACATCTCCCACTTCGCATATGGTGAAAAAGACCCAAGCCAACACAATATCAATTAGACACAAAATTCATACGAAAAATAGTTCGTGCGATGTGTAAGCATTAAGAGCTTACCTTTAAGGTTATACTAGCCCTTCATATGAATCCAATCACATGTGGAAAGAATTATTTTCAACTTTAAGGATAATATTACTCACAATATCCCAGACTTCATTCATTACTTCAGCAGTTACTTATTTGATCCCTCTTCCTCTTAAAGAGGTTAACTCGAGTTTATGTTTAACTTTATACACACAATTACACTTGAGTGCAATAGCCGACTTATGTATACAAGTTGAATATTTTATTTTAATCATGTTTCCTTTCTACTCGAATCTATCTATTCCATATCAATTGCTTTCTTAGACATGCACTGCATTGCCGAATCACTCATGTCTATTAGTAACATGCTAAAGTAGCATCACCGATCGAAACTTCAAGAAACAATAAAAGGTCAAAGGATATTTCATTGAAAAGTCATTTTAATCTTTCGGGGCCTCACACAATGAAGAAGTAGGGAACCATTCTTTCATTGACCCATTGATCGTTTGACACACATGGTATGAAACATGTGCTACGATATTTACACCTTATATTGGTATATGTGTCTCATTCTTTCGTTATTCAACATCGTACAGACCTTGGTCTAAACACCTCCAGATGTTTAACCCTACTTTCTCTCTTCACCGATCCTCAAACTCATTTTCTTGGAGAAACTTTTGTCTGGATGATAAATCAAGTCATTATATGGTGGTGAAACTCATATCTTTACGTTCCCCGACGTAAGAGGTGATTGCTCGTGTGAGAGAGCCAATCTCGCAACTTGTTCGACACACTTTATTTCTTACAAATTGTCACATGCATATCATATTTGAATATAAATCCAATAGTATTATACAAAAGAGAATATTATAACAATCAAGTTATTTTACAATACTAAATTATCATCATATTATATGCAAACCTAGAGTCATAACATGTTTTTCAAACAGGTCTCTAGAAATGGCCTTCGTAAAAGGATCAACTATCATTTCACGTGTAGGAATGTATTGCAAAGTTATTTCTCCACTTGCCACTACGTCTCTCACAAAGTTATACTTGATGCCAATGTGTTTGGTCTTGTTGTGATATTTAGGATCCTTCGTATATGCGATAGCCGCTTGACTATCACAATAAAGAATCAAGGGACCCTTAGAATCCTTTGCAATACTCAAATGCTCAAAGAATCTCTTTAACCAAACAACTTCTTGTACTGCAAATGCACAAGCCACGAATTCAGATTCCATGGTTGAAAGAGTTGTGCAAGTTTTCTTCTTACTTTTCCATGAAATAACACCATTATTTAGTAAGAAAGCATAACCGTATGTTGATTTTCTATCATTCCGATCACCAGCCCAATAAACATATGTATTACCTCTTATGAACAAATCAAATCCACTATAACAAAGTGTATGATATGTAGTTCCCTTAAAGTATCGGAATATTCTATTTACTGCTTTCCAATGATTTCTTCCAAGATGGGATTGATACCTGCTAACTAGACTCACAACATAACAAATGTCGGGGCGAGTACACATCATAGCATACATCAAACTCCCGACAACACTAGAATAAGGAACTCGAGACATGTCTTCCTTTTCTTTTTTTAGTCTTTGGACACATTTCAAGGCTTAAAATTTCACCCCTTGCTACAAGAGTATCCATGGATTTGCAACTATTCATTCGAAAATGTTCCACTATTTTCTTTACATAAGTTTCTTGAGATAAACTCAAAAATTTCTTTGAACGATTTCTTTGGATCTTAACACCCAATATATAGTCTTTTTCACCCATATCTTTCATATCAAATGATTTTGAAAGCCATGACTTGACAGTTTTCACATACTCCAAATTATTTTCAGCTAATAAAATATCATCTATGTAAAGAAAAAAATTACAAAATTTCCATTGGACTTTTTCACATAGATGCAATGGTCTTCATCGATCATGGTGAACTCAAATGACATCACCTCCTTATTAAAATCTCAGGTACCACTGCCTTGAAGATTGCTTTAGGCCATAAATTGATCTTTTCAATTTACAAACTTTCTTTTCTTGACCTTTAACAACGAAATCTACTGGTTGTTCCATGTAGATTTCTTCGTTTAATTCTCCATTGAGAAAAGCAGTCTTCACATCCATTTGGTGTAATTCTAGATCTAAACGTGCAAGAATAGCTAAAAGTAATCGTATGGAGGTAAACTTCACAACTGGTGAAAAAGTTTCCTCATAGTCTATTCCAGCTTCTTGAGTAACATTTTTTGTCACCGATCGTGTTTTGTGTCTTTCTATTGACCCATCCGATTTACGTTGAACTTTGAGAATCCATTTATTCCCAATAGCTTTACTTTCCTTAGGACGGTCAACTAGATCCCGGACTTTTTTGGTTTTCATGGACTCTAATTCTTCTTTCATCGCTTTTAACCATTCATCCCTTTCAGGGCTCGATAAGGCCTCAGTTACAGAATTAGGTTCATCCACTTTTCTAGGAGATACCAAAAAAACATAATCCTCAATCTCATAAGATCGTTTAGGTACCCCTTTTCTTGTACTCTTACGTATTTGACGTTCAGATTCCTCTATAGGATTTTAGGATTCATAATTCCCACTTGGACCAAGAATCATTTCTTGATACATTGAATTATCAAGTATGTCTGACAACATTACCCGATCTTCTGAATTCAACATTTCCTAGAGAGGCTCAACTTCATCTATTTCACCCTTTTTGGGAAAATCATTTTCCAAAATCTGACATCTTGTGTTACAATTTCAATAATACTTCCATCCTCCAGTTCATCGATGAAAACTTACCCTTTAGAGTGTTCAGAGTACCTTATAAAGATACATTTCTTTCCTTTTGGACTTAGTTTACCAAAATCACCAAAGCGATCTTTAATATATGTTGCAAACCCCACGGTCGTAGATCATTCGAGTATGCTTTGTGACCAGTCCAAAGTTCATAAGGAGTGGAAGAAACTGATTTAGAAGGCACTTTGTTCAATATATAAGACGCGGTCAATAATGCATCTCCCCAGAAAGAGATAGACAAATTTGCACGCGCCATCATTGATCTTGTCATGTCCAATAATGTTCTATTCCTTCTTTCAGCTACACCATTTTGTTGAGGTGTATAAGGAGTAGTTAACTGTTTGATGATACCCTTTTCAGCACATAAATCTTGAAATTGTTTTGACAAATATTAACGTCCTCGGTCAGTTCTTAAAGCCTTTATGTTTTTATCTAATTGATTTTCAACTTCATTCATATATATTTTAAAGAACTCAAATGCTTCAGATTTATGAGAAACCAAATAGACATAACCAAAGCGCGTGAAATCATCAATAAATGTAATGAAGTATGTAGCACCAAACTTTTGCCTCACATTCATTGGACCACAAATATCAGAATGAATTAATTGAAGTGGGAACTCAGCTCTTTTAGCCTTCCCAAATGGTTTACGCGTAATTTTTCCAGCAAGACAATTTTCACAAGTTGGCATATAAATTTGGTGAAAGAACCTAAATGTCCTTCTTTTGCCAACCTATTCATTCGATCTTGCCCTATGTGACCTAATCTTGCATGCCATGTAATAACATCAATATTATTGTTACTTGAATAACATGTCATTACACAACGGTCAACATAATAGTCATAAGTTGAAGGATTACAATCTAAAATGATAAAACGATCATAATGTAGTCCAAAACCATATAAAACATTGTCTAGAGTTATTCTAACACCATTACGACTAAAAACAAATCAAAACCAACGTCTAAAAGAACAGACACAGATACTAAGTTTCGTCAAATCTCTGGTGTATATAAGATGTCATGCAACATCAAAGAACGACCACCACACAAGTCTATTTTGCAAGTGCATATCCCTTTGACTCCTAGTTTATCATTATTTCCCACGTAGATCCACCTGATTTAGATGAAACTCGACGAAACTCTACAAACACTTCTCGATCTCGACTCACGTGGTTGGTGGATCCTGAGTCTACAATCCAAATAGGATAAAATTCAGTTAGTAAAGAAGTGCTAGCAACATATGTTGCACTTAGAGATGCGTTTAGAAATGCTACCTTTTTTGGCTCAGTACATTCACGAGCAAAATGCCCCAACATTTAGCAATTGTAGCACTTCATTTGCTATTATCTCTCTTCTTGAAAAAACCATTTTCCTTTCTTGGAATTTGACTTCTTCTTTTTCTTAGAGGGTCCTTCTCCAGTCTCTTTGTCTTTCCCATTTCTTTTCCAATTTTCTTGCGCATGAAGCCTGAAGATTTTGTACCACTTGACTTTGTCATAATGACATTAAAAGTAGCCTTAGCAACACCAAGGCACTCATCTTCAAGTTCAACATGGCATGCAACATCAGAAAAAGTTTTGATATTGTCATTATGGGTCAAGTTAACCTTTAAATGTTCCCAATTATTGGGAAGAGACCGTATCACTGCCTAAACTTGTTGCTCATATGAAAGAACATGGCCAACACTCTTGAGTTGAGCTATCATGTTTGACATCACCCTAAGGTGTTGTTTGACATTCTGATCATTAATCTTTTGGTAAGTGTAAAATTTGATAGTCAACTATCGGAGGCAGGTTACAGACGTACCCCCATATGTTCTTCGCAGATGTGCCCACATAGCATGAGCAGTTGAAAATTCTTCATGTTCATGTATGAGGTCATCAACAACAGAACTAACTATTATTCCACATGCAGTGGAATTAGCTTTTTTCCAAGCTTTGTAAGCTTCTAGTTCCTTTCTGTGTTGTGCAGAATTATTCTCTTCTGGTTGATTCAAAACATGGTTTATACCTTCCAAAGCATTTTTCTCTTTCAGTACATACCATATTTTATGACTCCGGTTGTCGTAATTGTCACCATTAAGTTATGCACCTTTATTTAAGTCAGCAATAATACTTTTTGATGCCATGTCTATTTTGAGATATAATCAATCAAGAATTTTTAATCATTTATGCATGTGAAATACACATTCAAGCAAATCAATTCTCATAAAGGTTTCATATTTAAATGTAAAATTGAAAAGACACGTAAGCATCCAATCATCATCTATGAATTAAATATTTAACCAAAATTTGAAACTAAGTTCTTAATGTGTAGACTAATATATTTTAGACTATAATCACACGGATTTTTTTGTCTAATAATCAAACACCATATGACAATTTGCAATAGAATAATAATCCACTTATCCAAATAAAACTCAAAAATTCATATTAAAGCATAATCAAGGTTGTTCATCACATAGTTTGTAATGAATAAACAACAAAATTTAATACTAAAATATGATTATGTTGTGAAGTTTTACCCACTGAACTCCTATTTTTACCGTATACACCCATAATGGTTCATTATCCCCAATTTCAATACAAGTTTCATTCAGTTCATTCTTCCAGTACTCTGGTAAGGAATGATACAAAACATTGTATGCTTCCCTCTCTGTAACTTGAATGACACTTTCATTAACCTCTTCAAATTTCATGACAAAAGATGTGAGGAAGTCTAATAAAGAGTCAAGAGGATCCATTTTCAAAGACATAAACTCTTTTAGATCTTTTTCTTTTTTCCTTCAAGTGGCCCTTTGATTCCTTAACAGAGTCTGTGTCGCCTTTGGGACACCAATCCGTATGATTTCATGCCCTCGAAAATATGTCTTACGATGCCTTGCTCTTCTACCTTGTCTTTTTGCTCGACTTTGAGAACTCCCACTTGGAATAATTTGAGCATGTTCTCGTTCAGCCATATCTGAAATGAAAACAAAATGGAAATATGGTTGATACATTTAATGCGACAACATATGTCACAAATTTCTCATAAAAGGCAAACAACTGCTTAAGGAACATAAAAACTAAACGAATAAACAAGACCAATAAAATCCTAAAAGGACACATTCTTTTTCCAAAAGAATCTCTCTCTCTCTCTCTCTCTCTCTCTCTCTATATATATATATATATATATATATATATATAATAGGAGAGGTGATAGTGCTTACGTGTCAGCACCACAAAAATTAATTTTTTTTAATTTAAAAAATAATTTTAAATCAGTTCTAGAAAATAGGGAATAAACGGTAAATTTGTATTTATTATTATTTTTTTAAAAACACTCTATCAAGTAACGTATGTGGTCCTTTTTTTGTGAAAATGTATTTTTAAATTTTAACCATCTTTCCACAACCTCCTCATTTAAAGAAAAACAAATGTAGATAATAATAATAATAATAATAATAATAATAATAATAATAATAATAATAATAATAATAATCTATATATATATATAGAAGAGGTGATAGTGCTTACGTGTCATCACCACAAAAATCAGATTTTTTTTAATTTAAAAAGTTGATTTTAAATCAGTTCTAGAAAATAGGGAATAAACTGTAAATCTGTATTTATTATTATTTTGGAAAAAGAAACACTCTATAAAGTAACGTATGTGTTCCTTCTTTTGTGGAAATGTATTTTTAAATTTTAACCATCTTTCCAAAACCTCCTCATTTAAAAAAGAGTCTGATATACCCTTCAACTTTGTCATTTAGAGTTGATATACCCCTCATTATGAAAGTGACTCATATATACCCCTACTTATATACAAATAGCTCACATATACCCTTTTCCTCTAACGGAAATGAAAAAAAATAATTTTAATTTAATTTTTATTAATTTTTTTTAAAAAAATAATCCCATATGGGTATATTTAATCCTCCTGAAACTTTTTTTTTTTGACTTATTTTGTTTCAATGACTAATTTAAATTTATTATTTTGATGGTCAAATTTAATTATTTATGTTTCACTAATATTCTTGTAAAACTTATTATAGATGACCCAAATTTTTTCTTCAAATACAAAAATTAAATTATAACATAGACAAAAAAAAAAATTTAAATTATAATATAGCCACAAAAAAATAGTTTTAATTTTTTTTTATTTACAATAAGGAAAGAAAGAAAAAAATAAAATAAGAATAAGAAACTTAAATAATTATAATCAAAGAAGTCAAAAAATAATTTATGTATGAAAAAGATTAAAATATTATCTTGAACTTTGTTAGAAGAATCATATATACCCCTAAATGAATTTTAAAAAATTAAAAGTCAAAAATATAAATTTAAAACGATTTTTTTCACTTCCGTTAAATGAAGGGTATATGTGAGCTCATTTTGTAACGGTAGGGGTATATATGAGCCATTTGTATAACGATAAGGGTATATATGAGTCACTTTTATAACAGGGACATATCAGCTTCAAATGACAAAGTTGAGGGGTATATCAGGCCCTTTTCCCTTTAAAGAAAAACAAATGTAGATAATAATAATAATAATAATAATAATAATAATATATATAATAATAATATATATAATAGGAGAGGTGATAGTGCTTACGTGTTAGCACCACAAAAATCAGATTTTTTTTTTAATTTAAAAATTGATTTTAAATCAGTTCTAGAAAATAGGGAATAAACTGTAAATCTGTATTTAGTATTATTTTTTAGGGATAATTTCAGAGACCTCCCCTCACGTTTCTCTCCATCACACTACCCTCCCTCGTGGTTTACGATATTACGTTTACCTCTCTTATTTCAATTTTCTTGTATCAATTCTGTTTACCCACTTTCCATTAACGTTAATAAAACACAATTTGACAAATCTACCCTTTGTAAGGTTAAAATTTTTCAACATATATTTTTGGGAAAATTGTACATAATGGCAAACTATTATTCAAATTAAATGGTATAATCACACTTTGATTTAATTGTGTCCTGTAGCAAACTGTTTGCCAGCGCCTCTCTCCCTCAAACTCTCGCTCGCCACTCTCCTCTCTCGCTCACTCCCTCTGTGCTTCTCTTTCTCGTTTTATACAACATAATTGTATAAATTGCGTTTCTGTTTGTATAAAACTCGAGAAAATTGTATATACACATGCGAATACATATATATTCGTCCTATACACTTATAATTATACAATAAAAATATTCTCCTGCTTAGTTTTATGTTTGTATAATGTATAATTTATGTTTGTATAAAGCGAAAGAGAGAGTGATTTTTGATATACAAATATTTTTGTCAACGATTTATACAAACGAGAGGCTAACAACAATTTATACAAATGGCTTGTCAACGAAATTATACAAATCTGAAGAAGAGCCAACGAATTATACAATTGCTTCTTTTTGTATATATGTATAGCGAAATAGACAGCTTTCAATTGTATATGTATAACGAATTATATATATATATATATATGTTTGTTATGGAGCGTAATTATGCTAACTTTGCTATAGCATACAAATATGATTTTTTTATTTGCTATATGTGAAAGTTGTTCTATATTTTTATAGAAAAAACTCTTTAAACTAATTATTTCTTTCAAAATGTCCATTTAACAAATTTGTTCAAAGATGAAAATCGCATCCTTACTGCAATAGTGTTTTCCAGTTTTACATGAACTCTTAGATTTTCAGTTATGAAATTAGTAAAAGAAAAATTGATTTTTCACTTGGTGTTTGATGTGTCTGCATTAGAACTATGATTAAATCCAAATCACGCACGACTGCGGGACTTATTTGGGGGTGCTCCAAATAGTCTATCATACCATCTATTTCTGTGTTTTCAATCTCTTGTTTCTCATATGTGCACTCTTAAATCATGAAAGTTGATCGATGTTTCAAGAAAAAATAATCTTTAAGGAACTGAGTTTTCATTTTTTATTTTTAATGACTTCATTAGATATGACTTTTTGATAGAAATATAAAATTGAAAGAATTTAACAGTATAAAAGGGTAGATTTGTCAAATTATATTTTATTTATATTAATAAAAAATAGATGAAAAGAATTGTTACATGAAAATTGAAATAAGGGAGGTAAACGTAATATCGTAAACTACAAGGGAGGTTAATGTGATGGAGAGGAACATGAGGGGAGATATCTCAAATTATCCCTATTTTTAAAAAAACACTCTACAAAGTAACGTATGTGATCCTTTTTTTCTGGAAATGTATTTTTAAATTTTAACCATCTTTCCACAACCTCCTCATTTAAAGAAAAACAAATGTAGATAATAATAATAATAATAATAATAATAATAATAATAATAATAATAATAATCTATATCTATATATATATTATATATAATAGGAGAGGTGATAGCGCTTACGTGACAACACCACAATTAATCTCTATTTTTTATTTTAAAAATATCAGTTAATTAATTATTAATTGAAAAATAATATATACATTAAAAATTGAAAGTAAGAAACTGTTTTTTCTTAAAAGTAACCGAATTTAGAGGAAAAAAAGTATGTAGAGATCATCAGTTTATACAAAATTTGAATTTTAAATAAATTTGAATAGTAAATCACGTTTTACTCCTTTTTAATAGCAACAGAATGTGACTTTTTAAAAATATTTATTACAATTAATGTGAAATCAGTTTTAAAAATTCTCCTTTCATAATTAAAAATAATGTTCCTAAATCATCTCTATTTTATATATATATATATATATATATAAAATAGGAGAGGTGATAGCGCCTACATGTCAGCGCCACAA
This sequence comes from Solanum stenotomum, assembly GCF_019186545.1. Classification (NCBI taxonomy): domain Eukaryota; kingdom Viridiplantae; phylum Streptophyta; class Magnoliopsida; order Solanales; family Solanaceae; genus Solanum; species Solanum stenotomum. The sequence continues at coordinate 40,604,924 of NC_064284.1, read as the reverse complement.
TTAATCTCTAATTTTTAAATTTTAAATTATCAACTAATCAAATATAATAATTTGTTTTAAAATTAAGAAAAGAAGTTACTCTTTTAGAAGATAAAAACGTTTAAATAAGTAGTTACATTCTTGAATTTTGAGTTTTTTAAAAAATAATTAAATATAGATAATTAAAAATTGATTAACAAAAAAGTTTTTTAAAAAATAATAACAACCCACGTCCTTTGAAAAAACATATTCTTTTAACTAATTAAATATATATATATATATATAATAGAATTAATATATATAGAGAGAGAGAGAGTGTTATTCCTTTTTTTTGGGGGGCGGGAGTTATCATATTTTTACTAATAAATAATAATAATATTAATTATTATAATAATCTTTTATTTTTAATTATTTATAATTATAATTATTTATAAATTTTGAATTGAAGAAACTAACTAAAAAAAATCTGTTTTTTCTTTAAAAAAATAAAAAATACTCCTCATAGAAAGAACTATCCACGTTTTCTGGAAAACACATATATTTATAATAATAATAATAATANGTGATTCCTTTTTAAGTGGGAAGTTATCATATTTTTATTAATTTGAATAATAAAAGAAATTATTGTTAATATTATTATTATTTATTAATAAAAATATGAAAACTTCCCAAAAAAGAGAATATGTTAAATTTGAAACTAAAAATATTTTTATTTATTAAAGAATTATTAATAATTAATAATAATAATAATAAGATCCACCAAAATAAAATCCACCAAAAAGTTACAAAAATATTAAAAATATACAAAAATAATAATATTTTTTAAATTTCTAATTTTTAATTTGAATTGATCTTAATACTTATCTGATTGATATTTTTAAATTTCAAATTAATGACAACTTCTCATCAACGATTTATTAAGTTATCATAATATGACTTTTTAATGCCTTACAATTATCCTATAAATATACCTGCTATTCCCACTTTCCCATTTCCTTTTCTCCGCACACAATCACATCCCCACTCACTATCACATTTTTTCAAATTCTCACATTAATGAAGCAATGGATTTTTTCTTTTCAATAGTACCGTCTTCGTCATGAATAGCACAATATTCAAAGGAATAAAAATGGTAATATTGAGTTGATGCATATTATTTTTATATATAAATTATCAAAATTATAGTACTAATTTGTAATTTGTATTATCGTTTGTCTTTATTTATCTATATTTTTAAATTATACATAGTATTAACTTGTATATTTATATTGGTGTTGATTATTTAGACGGAGATCAAACTCATGCCATGATTAAAAGATTTGTGAATTTATGTATTATTATATCTAATAACATTTAATTTAATAGTTAAGCATTTTCATATTAAGAGTCTTTAATTATCTTATATTTCTGATTACAATGACTGATAAGTCATTCTTTAAATAGTATTTGGAGAGTGAGGTCGTGAAAATATGTATTTATGTCTTTTATGTAAATATTAAACTATTATTTGAATCACTAAATTGGATATTGCAATAAATTTTGCTCTTTATTAGTTTCAGATCATTAATTTGTATTTAATGTCTAAATGTTATGAGCATTTTTTAAGAGGCCAAAAAATCTTCATGGGTGTTTATGTAGCAGCAGCAGAAAATGATTATATCCATGTATATCATACAATGTGAGACAGTTCTTTCATTTTAATTTATATGACTAAATATTTATTATACTATTTGTTTTGTGAGCATATGTTTTATAAATTATAGTTCAAATTTTAGATTACTCTATTTGTTTTTAAATAAAAAGTAATTATACATTGTGAAATCATGAAGATGTTTGTTCTTCTTTTGTTTATAGGCATGTGTTCAAGGCTCATAATTTAAGATAATACAACATTTATCAAATATGATTTTGTTTGATTAATTATTTTTCCATGAAATATTCTCAACTTTTTGTTAAAGTTATCTAAGATTTTATGTTATCTTTCTAGAGGTTAAAAAGATAAAATGTGAAGATTTAGTGGAAGTTTAAAGAAATCCAAAAGAACTAACTAGCAATCACCTTCATTAAAGGAGAAACAAAACACTCCAAACTTTTCAAATACCATCATTTTAAAAGATTTAAATATCTTTTTTAAATATATGATAAATAATTATGTCAAAATCTATCAAATGCAACTACCATAAACACCACGTACTATTTATATATTACTAATTTGCATATTTTTTTAAAAAAATTGAACTTATTAATGAAAAAAATACTAACAAATTACAAAATACCTAAATAACTATATCAGTTTATCTCCTACATGGATTAAATTAAATTTGTGTAATTGTAGTTTTTTTTTAATATTGAAATGCAGGTCTAAAATTTAGGTAACTGATCAAGATTTGGTTTTTCTTTTTTAAAACTTTATAATTCAAATTATTTTAATTTGTAAATTGAATTTTAACAAAAACATTTAAGCGATAATTTTTAACAACGTCATTTGGTAGTTTTAGAACAAGGCCAAAACAAAAGAAAAAAAATAATAAACAAAAATTAACTATTTGATTAGAAAATAAATTAAAAAAATGTCATGATACAAAATAAATTTAAAATAAAACAGGTAACTGAAAAAAAGAAGAAGAAAAAGTAAACATTAATAAAGAAATAGCTTAAAATCTGTAGGTAAAATAAAAAAAAACGATAATTATCTAAATCTCTCACCACTTACTTAACTGTCTTAATCTCTTAAAATTCAACTATAAGCCAAAAATGCTACGTATCAATTCAAAGTTTGAGTTTATATGAAGATGACTTTAAATATTTCAAATCTCTTTTCTGTAAAAAAAAAAAAAAAACATGTTATCAACAGAATGATTTTCGAATTATCATTTCTTAGAAAGGATAAATTTAAAATACTATAAATTCATATTTTGCAAATAAAGCCACACGTCTCATCAAAATAATTAACAATTGTTTCCGTTTGATTTTATTTTTTTTTAAAAGAACTACCTCCAGAAAAACATAATTTTAATTTGATAAATAATTATGTTAAAATTTGTCAAATAAAACTGCCAAAACACAAAATTGATAGTTATAATTATTTTAATAATTTGGAGATTTTCTCAAAAAATAATTTTATCAATTAAAAAATCACTAAAAAATGTTCTTATTTAAAAAATAAATTAACGATAAATAATTTTCAAATTATAATATATATTGAACAAAAATAACGTTAGGTTATATTTACTAAATTACTCCTATTTAGAAATGAGAGTTTGGGAGGACCAACATTGCACTAAAGAGTTGGACTAAGAGCTATAGAAATTGTACATTGAGGCCCACCAAAAAGATGAACTAAAGTAACTTCATCTACTTCTACTTTTTCTACACATTGGAATGTGTACTGCTTTCTGTACACGTGTTTTTCTGACAATTTTGGTTATATTTTTCTTTAAAATAATTATTGCCTCGATTTTGATTTTTATTTTGAACATTTATTTTTAATTTTAAAAGATTGGAAATTTTATGTTAAAAATTTAAATAATAGAAAAAATGATTTATTTAACTTTTATCATCGTCAATACTATTAATTTATTTGACCTATTTTCTTAATCTTCATCTCATCATTAATGTTATTTATATAATTTTCTTAAATCACTTATTTTTTCTTTTTTAACTCTTTTATATATATAAAAGTTGGATATGTAAATGATGATGTGACATTTCTTAGAAACTAAGATTACTATTTATCTAATTTCTCCAAATTTTTTTTAAAAAATTGCAGATATCATACGCAAATTTATGGTCAAACTTAAACTATTTGATTCTCGAGAAATAAAAGTGTTACATAAAATGGGACAGACGAAGGATAACTCTCAATTAAATTTATTTCACTTTTTATTTTCCATTTTTAACATAATTTTTCAAGTTGGATTTCTAGGAATTCTATAGTAGACCCATTTAAATTTTACTTTTTTGTTTTAAATTAGAGAACTTGGCCGCACTTCGCGCGATCATTTAAATTAAATATTTTTGATTAATTTTATATTTACTCTGTTGTTTAATCGTAATATTATTATTTGTTTTAATAATATGAAGATTGTGAAAAAAATAAAGCTTCACAAATTTTACATCTATTAAATGAGGAAGAATGTATTTTTTATCAAATAAGTTAAAATATATTTGCTAATAACAAATTTTTCCATTGCATGAAGTTGATCCTTTAATATATAATATATATTTCGGTGTACCATTCTCCTTAAATGTCTAAGAAATATCTTGTAATGTCAAATAACACTGTAATACTCCCTCTGTCCCTAATTACTTGTCCACTTTTAAATTGACACATTTATTAAGAAATCAATTAATGGCATAGTGAGTTTATCATTTTACCCCTATTAATAATGAAGTAGATGAAAAGTTCTGCAATTTTCAAAGTAATTAGTCATTTAATTGAGGGTATAATAGGTAAAAAAAATGTTCTTTCTTGATTTGTCAAAATGGACAAGTAATTAGAGACAACTATAAAAGGAAAAGTGAACAAGTAATTAGGGACAGAGGGAGTACTAAACAAATGCATCAACAAATGAAATTATATTAAAAATATATTGAATAATGACGTATGATACCTTAATAGAATTTCCTATCCATTTAAAAAAAAAAAAAACTTCACCCTTTCAATTTCGTTATATCCTCTTATTTAGTAGAAGAATCATCATTTATTATATTCTACTCCACCATAATTTGTACCATCAGAGTTTTCAGAATAAACATTAAATTTTAAATCGAAATAAAAAATCATTGAAAAATGACAGAAAAAATAATAATAGTATATGAAAATTAAAATAAGGTGCAAGAAAAACCTTTTCACGATAATTTTTTGAAATATATTGATAACAATTAAAATGAAGTTGTTATTTTATCTTTAAAATTAAGTTTGACTGAATTGAATTAGTACAATGAGAAAAAATATTAAACTAATAACTTTTTTATGTTATTAAATGCATTTTCTTTTTAATTGAGTAGTAGATTAAAACTTCCGAAATAGGATATTAAAATAATATCTTACTCTCTCCTTAATTATTATGGTATTGCAAACATTTATTTTCCTTAAGTGGTGATTCATTTTCCATTTACAGTTATATCCAATTAATTTCTAATGTATTGAATGTGGTTATGGGATATTGAAATAATATCTTTATCTTTCCTTAATCATAATAAAATTATAATTTAACATTTATTTTTCTGAAATGATAATTTTGTTTTAATTCCTAGAACATATTGTTTACTATATTGAATGTAATTATAATAAAACATATTGTATTTAGTATGACAAAAGAACTCAAAAATTGGAGAAATTAGATAAATAGTAATCTTAGCTTCTAAGAAAGGTCACATCATCATTTACATATCCAACTTTATATATATAAAAGAGTTAAAAAAGAAAAAATAAGTGATTTAAGAAAATTATAGAAATAACATTAATGATGAGATGAAGATTAAGAAAAAATATCAAATAAATTAGTAGTATTGATGATGATAAAAGTTAAATAAATCATTTTTTCTATTATTAAAATTTTTAACATAAAATTTCCAATCTTTTAAAATTAAAAATAAACATTAAAAAAAATCGAGGCAATAATTATTTTAAAGAAAAATATAACCAAAATTGTCCGAAAAAATTGATAAAAATAAATAAGTATCTATTACTAAGAATGGTGTCACTACATTTTCTATTTTAACTTTATTGTTACATATGGATAGAAACTTTTAGAAGAAGAAATGATCCAAAAATTTAAAAATAATTATCCCTTAAATGGTGATTCCTTTTCCATTTACAACTTTTCAATTAATTTTTAATGTATTATATATGGTTATGGATATTGGAATAATAATTTTATCTTTCCTTAATCATAATAAATTATATTTTAACCTTTGTTTTTGTGAAATGATAATTTTCTTTTCATTCGTACAACATATTGATTAATATATTAAATGTAATTATCATAAAACATGTTGTATTTAGTATGACAAAAGAATTCAAAAATTTTAAAAATTAAATAAATAGTAATCCTAAGTTCTAAGAAATGTCACAAATATATATATCTATATATATATATCTAAGAAAATGATATAAATTACATTAATGATGAAATGAAGATTAAGAAAGGAAGTAAAACAAATTAATAATAATATGATGATGATAGGAGTTAAATAAATCATTTTTTATATTTTGTAAATTTTCAATATAAATTTTTCAGTCTTTTAAAATTAGAAAATGCTAAAAAAATAAAACTAAAACTAAAAATCGAGGCAACAATTATTTTAAGGAAAAAATAACAAAAAATGTCAGAAACATTGATAAGAATAAATAAGTATCTATTGCTAAGAAGGTGTCACCCCACATTTTCAATTTTAGCTTTATTATTACATATAGATAGAAACTTTAAGATGAAGAATGATCCAAAAATTTTAAAAATAACAAATCAATTATGTAAAAATACATGTGTAATTCTTATAAAGTTATAATAACTAATTTATTCAAATAAATAATTAAATGAAAGAAAAAAAAAAGTAATTAAAAAAAATATAAATAACGCTAATTATGAGATTAATAGCATTGATGAGGAAATGAACTAAATATGATCATCTTTTTAAATTCTTTTTTAAGAAAATATATATAAACTTTAATTAACGATAAATAAGAAAAAAAAATTAATTAAAGATACAAAAAATCAAGACAAAATAAAAGAAGAAAGAAATTAGAAGAATAATGAGGTTGAAAGAAATAATATCTAATTTTCTCTCTTTTCAAATGACAAAATAAATTTTTCTTGTTCTCCTCCTAATTTGATACGAATTCCATAAATAGAATGATTTTTTCTTCAAATAATTTTTCTTACCATTTGAAACACTAATCAGTCTTCTGATAAATTTCTCAACCACAATGAATTTTCTCTCCTTGTAGAAGGAATAAACATTTTTTCAAAAAGTCTTTTATTTTGAAAAGATTTTTTTGTTACATAATCTCTTTCTTTACATCAATGTGTTCACAAGAATCATGAAATATTCTCTCTTTCTCTTTTGTTAAAAAAGTCACATGACCTAGAAATTTTATGGACATCTTAGCGACAGAAGTTGATACCATATATTGATCATCATCGTCACAAGAAGAAGAAGAGCCAAAGTGAAAAAAATTGTTCTTATTTGTTACAAATGCTCAACTATTTTTATTTTATTTTATAGGCTAAATAATTATAAACAGTTATAAAAAATGAATAGTTTTTATCTTTTCATCTTCCATTTTCATTTACTTAAATCTATATTAGTGTAATGGATGTTATAAAGGGCATAATTAATCGGGTATGACATAAATACTTTTTTTAAAAAATACAAAACAAAGATAAAATGTCAAAAAAAAGGAGAAAAAGATGAATAGAAATACTGGTCATAGAGAGATACCACATCAAATTGTCTATATTCAGCTTTATATATACATATATAGGTTCATCACCTTAGATGCTATTTTATTACTTTAGCTGGCATCGACATTTTTGTGAATCTGATATCTACTTTGGAACATTTTATAATGTGACATAGGCTAACAATTGAGACAAAAATTTTAAAATAATAAAATTTAATTTATTATAATACTAATATCAATATCATAAAGATATATATAGATAAAGTATTATAAATTGTAATAATTAACCGCTTTACTTTTTTTAAATCATATAACTAATTTGATTTACACTCCAAAATTCATAGGTGTCACATAATTTACACATTAATTCTTCATTACTTAATATATGTAATTATATCAATGACATATAAATTGAAATAAAAAAATTACATATTTTATTTGAAAATCACGTAATAGTACTATAAGGTATAATAATTAACAACTTAACATATTTTAAAATTTTAGTTGACTCTCCAAATTCCATATGTCTCATGTAATTGAGACAGAGAAAAACATATATTGGTTTAAAATTAATAAAAATATTATAAATTATAATAATTAACAACTTAAAATTTATAAAAAAAATCCTTTAAAAAAATTTAGTTGGCTCTCTAAATTCAATCGGTATTACAATAATTAAAACATAGAAATTAAGATAGATTGGACTCCTGCTAACATTTGTTGACACCCAATTTTGACCCTCCACAATATAAATTAATCATTCCGAACTTCTTCAATCTCAAATGATTTAAAGTAATTAGTTTTATAAAATTTCAAAAAAATAAAAATAAAATATAGTTTGCAAGTTATTGCAACTAGTTTTGTCGCTTTTTATAATTTTTAGATAATATATATGTTTTACATAATTATATATATAATTAGTATATTTTATGAATATTCGAAAATCGTCTAAAAAAGATTTTGTTTTAATTGAATATTTGATAAATCAGTTTAGTTATATAATATTTTATATTTTAAATTATTTAGTTTATATTTGAGTTAATTATTTTATCTTGTTAAGATTAAGAGGCTCATTGGTTAATTTATATAAGTTCGTCGTATCTAACTTTCGATCGAATTTATCGACTAAGTTCATTTTGGCTACAATTGAAATTCATTCGGTTATATTTCTATTGCGAATCTAGCCACTATTTTACCTCCCTTTAAAATCAATTGCAAGACCATTTTGGGCCTTTTATTTTTCAACTTCCAGCAGCCCAAAACATTTTCAGATTACCCAGCCCACTTATTTTTCTCAGAAACCCAGCAACCCATTACAGCATACATACAACTCCAATTCCAACATTGCAACAATACATACAGCTGCAGTACCAAACCGACCGTCCCTGCATTCATCATCTTCACATGCCTTCTTCCTCAGAAATCCCAGTAAATACGGAAATCTCATCCAACTACCCTGCAGCGCCCATACTCACCCCGTCCCATCGTCCTCTTTTGTAGAAAGTCCCATCTTTTCTATTGTTTCCTGGAAAAGGGGGATTTGTAATTCAATTTTTTAATCCGTTTCCACTCTAATCGAATTCATTTTCTCCTATATAAAATCCATCTTTGCTTTTGGTTTAGGGGGAGTGGGGGGAAAATTAGATTTCTTGACAAGTTTCGAGCTTAGTTCTGAGGCAATAGTCGTTTTACACTTCAAAACCATATATCTAGTTTTCTGATTCTAATTTTCGAGGATATCTCGTCGCTCGGATTTTCTTAGCTTGCTATTTGTGTTTGAAGTTCGTAGTAGGAGAAGTCGGTATTCTCCCCTGCTCATTGTTTCCAGTATCGCTGCCCGAAAAAGGTAATACCTCTCCTCCTGTTTACGTTTTCACTTTGATTCTGAATATTATGTGATGAGTGTGTCTCTGTTGGGTTCTCCTTATCTTCATTCTTGCTTCGTTGGAATATGAATGTTCATGGATTATTGCTGTTATTTTGAATTTCTAGTAGAACATTGTGTTATTCGTGTCCTGTTCCGGTTAGATGTTTGAATCAGATTATAGTTGTTTGAGTCTAACTTTGTGTTGTTTTGAATCACATGTTCTTCTTGCCTTGATTCTTACGCCTAATGTGTTCTCAAGCATCAATGAAGTTGTCTCGATATCGGGTGTTGGAAGTTAGAGTCATTGATTCGTTCACTATGCTCTATAGTGGGTTGGACCTCTGTTTGTTCGAAATAGTTGGATATTCATGTGGTTTAGACTTTAAGTATGCTCTGTGTAACTCTATCCCCTCATTGTTTGTTTGTACACTAGGCTGTCTTCTCTATCATTTTGAACTTTCATGTGCTAGCTTAATCTCATAGAATCTATCTCTATTTCTCGTATAGTTTGAGTGTTGTCTGTATCTTTCGCATTTCAGCTAGTAATGTTGTGTTTGCAACTCACTGTTGAGCTTGTTTTCCAAAGGCTTCCATAATCTCGTTTCATTGGATGTAGTGATGCTAATCTTTCTCTTTCTCTTGAATATTATCAACATATCCCTTGTCAAGGTGTTTCAAATCGATCTTATTTTTTTTAATACTTCTAGTTTTGAATCCTTTAAGTAAATGATTGTTGAGCTTATTCTTATGCCTTTTTTGTGAAATATGGAATTTTTTTTTTCTCGTCCTTAATAAGTTTCGAAGATTGAATCATTCCAGCTTTGAACCCCCACTGGTTGCAGAGAGTAAGGTTCCTTTATGTTGCTAACCTTGACCTTTGCCATCCGACTTTATAAACTGTTTAGTTTTAAATTGTGTCGTTTCTTGTCGTGTCGTTTTATAAATCATCCTAAAAATGCTCATCATGCCAACCTTTCTGTTAGGATAGTTCCAAACAATAGTCTCTGATTTGCTAGTTGTAGTATCATCTTTTGTTAGACCGATGTCTTGAAAATATTGAAGTATATCTACTCCTTCCCCCATCCCTTTCGTTTAAAGTTGCCGAGATGTTAAGATTCTGTTCCTATTCATGTCTAGAAACTATGCAAAATCTGTCATACTTTGTTAATTTTCTTTACTGGTTTACTCATGTTAAGAAGAAGGGATTTAGTTTTATTCCATGAACTCGTAGGCTTGCTGCTGACTTTTCTTAGTTGATGTGGATTTTATTTTATTAATGTTAAAACAATAGCTTAAGTGGTCATTATTTTATGATTAGCATGACTTGGATTTTTGTATCCATAGAATTTGTACTCCTTTACCTAAATCTTTGTTGTTAGTTCAATCAAGTTAGTTCCTATGTATTAGTTTAAACACTGCCATGATAATTTGTCTTAGGCATACTATCACTCTTATTGTTTTGGATGCTAACTCTTATCACTCTTTCTTTGCATGTGAAACTCGCTTCGAGTCTATTTTTGGACTCTCATCTCCTCATTGGGCCAAAGGCCCAACTTTACCTCTTATCGAGTCAGCCAAAGCAATAAGACGGAAATATAGGGCTGGAAATCCAGATTGCAGGTGTCCGAAAGTCCGAAAAGGGGTTGTATACAAGATGTATACAGCTATGTACATCGATATATAGGTCAAAAATGCAGGAATACAGGGCTGGAGTGAAATACAGGTGTTTGGAAGCAAGAAATACATGAAAAGGGCTGATATACATGCCGATATACACTGATATACATCAGCAGTATACCAAAAACGGGAATTGTTTTAAACTCCAAAAACAGCAACGAAATTGGCCCAAAAGGGGGCCCAAATTCAATTTCTCCCTTACGCTTTAATTATTTAATTGCGATTACATATTTGTTGTTTAACTCTAACTTTAGAATTTTTAATTAACTTAGTTGAATTTCCCAAAAGACGAACTATTCATGAGCTGTTTTGTTTCTAACAAAACTTATTTTATCAACTCTTGTATTTTCATCTTTAGTCAAAGAAAAAAAAAATTATTAGTTTACAATAGTTTTTTTTTCATAAACCAAAAAATGACTCAAATAAAAAACCAATTAATTTAAGTTTCGTTAAAATTCTTATTACTTGTCTCTAATTCAAATATTTCAATTAAAGTCCTATTTTCTTAAAAAATGAAAATTGCTCTTTGTTTAACTATTTTTCAAAGTTAATCTAATAGTGTAAATTATTATTATAACTACTTACTTAGTCATTTTCTCAAAAAAGGTTAGTCAATTAATTAAAAAATAATTTTTATGCCTTAATTTATTAAATTGGTTTAAAATTATTATTTCAAAATGAATACAATAAATTCTAATTAATCTTGTTTTATTAATATTCTAATCACTTGTATTTCGAGTCAATTGTTCCATTTTGAATCCTTTTCTCTAAAAAATCAAAATAAAATGTGTCACTTATTTAATTATTTTCTCAAAGTTAACTAAATATTGTAAATTATCATATTTTCTTTTATGTTAAACCATTTTCCTAAAAATAGTCAAAAATATATTTTAGTCAAGTCGCAGGTCAACCGCATGTTAGCGGGCACTTCGAATGCTTAAATCCTTCTCGAAGTGTAAATTGAACCCCGAACCTTCTTTGGTTTTTTCAGATGATTTTTTCTGTTTAAATCTTTGAAAATTATAAGTTTTCTTAATTTCTTTAAAAAATTAAGTGGCGACTCTTTTCTAAGTATTTTTCTCGAATTGTTTTATACTTAGAACATTTCAAAAAGTGATTTTTCTGAAGGTTAGGAGAATTACTACACAACAACATTTATGTTTCCTTTTTTTAAATTTTTTCTTTTATACTTTATATAAATAAATTTTTTATGTAAAAAGTATTATAAATCATAATAATTAATAGCTTAAAATATTTGAAAACATATAAAAAGTTTTGGTTAACTTTCAAAATTTCATCTATACCGCATAAATTGGGAGAAATATAGATATATAAATATTTTAAGTTGCTAATTATTGTGAGTTATAGTACGTTTTATGTAATTTTCATATATATTACTCACTTTGTCCTGATTTATGTGATACAAATGAAATTTCAAAAGTCAATGAATTTTTTATAAGTTTTTTTTATATTAACTTGTTAATTATTGTGATTTATAATATATTTACATAAAATATACTCTAAATAAAAATAATTAGCAACTTAAAATATATAAAAACATACTAAAAAATTGATTAACTTCAAATTTCATATGTACCACATAAATTAAAACAGAAATAGTAACATATATTGGGCCCCGTGCTGGCACGGGGTCCCATATCTAGTAATAAAATATACCACACATTTAAAAAGGCTAAACAAATCTTTATAGTAATCAAAGGAATAGAAGATGCTCCATTTTTTTATCTTTCAATTTTTTCTTTGAACGAAAAATATATTAATTTGATAATTTATTTTATGTGGGATATAATAATTTGATTATAGTAGTATCTTTTTTTAATTGATCATTGAAAGTTCTTCTTTTGTACATTTTTATTTTATGAAAAGATATTTGATTAAATAAAGGTGATCTTATTTTTCAAGATTGAACGCGAGTGGAGTGTGCTAAAGAGGTTGCAACATGTTTTGCAAATTATATATTTAGTATTTGCTAATAATATTATAAATATTTTTAATACTAAATTTATAATGATCTATGAATTTAAATTTTAATTATACAACAAATATCACTTCAACACACGCCACATATGCTATTAATCTTCATTATACTAGAAGAAGAAAAAGTTGTTAGAATAATGTTTAGTGATTTTAAAGAATATACCCATATTTCACATAAATTATGCTAAAATTTTGTTAGCATGAAGTGTATATTATAAAACTAAAACATTATATATGATTTGATGAGATATGTGAAGAAGTAGTTAGTTAAAAGTCATTAAACTGATGAAGGGTAGATTAGTCTTTGTGTATTGTTTAGTTGTAACAAACTATGCTCAGTTAGTTAGAAGGAGTTAGCTACAGAATGTGGTCTATATATACCACTTTCATTACTTGTATTCTTCAGCCTTTTGAGCTCAATCAATGAAAAGCTTTTCTAAAATAGCAGTTACTGCTTAGTGTTAATTCTGAGTTGTTTAGTTTTAGTTCATGATATCAAAGCTATACACAGTGATTACTGTGAGAGGCGATCAATTTGGAATCACTAAATCAATTGTGCAGATTCATCATATTGACAGTTCTTTAGCTGAACTGAGTGGTGATTGAAAAGCAATTGAGGATTGATTCTCTTCCGCAACAAGTATTCATCAACATTTCGTTCAGAGATGGATAATGCAAGAGCAGAAGTAGATCCAATTCAAGGTTTCAACAATGGCAACAATGGAGAACATGTAGGTGCATCAACTGCTCTACCTAGTTTTATGACTAGCCAAGGTATTGATTTCAATCATCCTCTGTTTCTTAGCCCATCAGATGTAAGTGGAGTCAACCTTCTTTCATTTCAATTACTTGGTGTTGAAAACTACACTATATGGAGTAGATCAATCACACTAGCCTTGTTAGGTCGAAATAAACTAGGTTAGATTGATGGATCAAGTAACAAAGAAGTTTTTAGTGAAGAACTAGGAAGTCAATAGGAAAGAGCTAATGCCATTGTCTTAACATGGCTAATGAATTCAGTGTCAAAAGGTTTGCTTAGTGGAATTGCATTTGCATCCATTGCTATGTAGGTCTGGAATGATTTGAAAGAGAGATTTTATAGAGTAGATGATTCTAGAACCTACAGTTTTCATAGGATATTGCTTCATTGCAGCAGGGTACTATGTCTGTTTCTGAGTATTACACTAAACTCAAAACCTTGTGGGATGAGTTTGAGATAGTAGTGCCCACACCTTGCTGTAACTGTGCTAAATCAAAGGAGTTTGTCATTCACCTAAATAGATAAAAGTTGTATCAGTTCTTAATGGGATTAAATGAATCTTATCATCAGGCTAGAAGTCAAATTCTAATGATGAATCCCTTGCATACTGTTAACCATGCTTATGCTATGATAATTGGAGATGAAAGTCAAAGAGTTGTAATATCACACATTAGCAACATGGGATTTAATTCCGTTAGTCTAGATTATGTGGCTATGTACTCGAAGGTAGGTGGTACATCAGGAGTAAGTCAGAGATTTAAGAAAAATTCCTTCCTGATATGTGAGGTCTGCAAATGTAAAGGTCATAGTAAGGAGACTTGTTATAGAGTAGTTGGCTATCCAGCTGATTTCAAGTCCAAAAGAAAGGTTCAAGGTTCTTCTTCAGAAGTCAACAACACTGGGCAATATCAGTCAAGTCAGGCTCAATTTTCATATGGTTTGAACACCAATGTCTGTGCACCAGGGTGGAATAGGAAACCTGACAGCTTGGAGACTGATCATGGAGTGATGGAGAGTGCAAATCATTTTAAGACACTAAGTCAAAGATGAAATGAATGCCAAACAGTTATTGAAGGGTTGCATATTCACAAAGAAGCAGTATGATCACATTCTTAGAGGACTTCAGCAACAGTCAAACACTAACACTAGCACAGTTGAGTACAACCATAGCAGTTCTGCTCACACTGCAGGTAAAGCCTTGTTTGTATATGAGAATAACAAAGTATGGATTGTTGATACTGGAGCAACAAATCACATAGTTTCTCATTTAGACATGTTCATAAAAGGCACTGTGTCTAAGTTAGCTGTTCCTAAGATGGTATCTCTGCCTAATGGAGACACTACCCAAGTCACTCATGTTGGATCTTGTGCTTTGTCTGATAAGAGCATCATTTCTAATGTATTCTACCTACTTGAATTCAAGTATAACTTGATGTTTGTAAGTAAACTGACAAAGGAGCTAGATTGCTCGGTCACCTTTTTCCCTAACTTCTATATTTTTCAGGATCTTTATAGTGGGAAGGTGAAGGAAGTTGGTAGGGAAGTAGGATGTTTGTATACTCAAAGTCATGACAGAAGTGAAAAGGAGATTGTCTTAGCAGTAAATCAAGTTCCCTCAAATATGGAGTTGTGGCATCAAAGACTAAGGCATGTGTCTTCTGTAGTACATTCCAAAATCTTTGATATGAATAATCAAATCATGTGTAAAGTGTCCAAATGTTTAGTTTGTCCCTGTGTAAAACAGACCAGACTCATTTTTCCTTCTAGTAGCATCAAAAGTTGTAATTGTTTTGACTTGATTCATGTTGATCTATGGGGTCCTTATAATACTCCTACTTTTGATGGAAACAAATATTTTCTTATAATAGTTGATGACTTTTCTAGAATGACTTGGCTCTTCCTACTCAAACATAAGTATGATGTATGTGTATGCTTCTACAGTATGTCAAAACTCAGTTTGGTAAACAGGTTAAAGTGATCAGAAGTGATAATGGCACTGAGTTTGTGAATTCAGTGTGTACTACTATGATCAAGGAATTGGAAATTATTCATCAAAGGTCTTGTCCTTATAAACCTCAGCAAAATGGAGTGGCTGAAAGGAAACATAGACCTTTATTAGAGATCTCAAGGGCATTGAGGTTTCAGGTAAAAATTCCATTAACATTCTGGGGGCATTATGTACTTGCTGCCGCATATCTCATCAACAGAGTCCCAAGTAGTGTTATTAACTATCAAACTCCTTATGAAAGATTGTATGGATGTAAGCCTATGTTGTCACATTAAGAACTATCTGTTGTTTGTGCTTTGCCAAGAAACTAGTTGAGAATGATAAACTAATGCCAAAGTCTAAGTCAGCAGTCCACATGGGGTACTCAGAAATACAGAAAGGGTACATACTGTTTGATCTTACTACTAACACATTCTTTGCTAGCAAGGATGCGTTATTTAGAGAAGATATATTCCCTTTCTCACAAGACAGGTTATATGACAAGCAACCTCTGTTTAAAGACTGCCTATTAGACTCCACTGAGTTGTTACAACACTCACCTGCTATAGTTCCCACAACTACACAGGTTGAAGTTTCTGATGAGTTGCCAAATGCTGAGTCTACTCCTTCATACTATACAAATTCACCTACTAAGACTGAGATTCACTCTCAAGTGTCTGGTGGTGTTGAAGAACCAGTAATTGAGGTTCAAGAAGCTGAAGATGTGCTACCAACTAATCCTAGAAGGTCTACAAGGACTAAACATACTTCTACATGGCTTAAGGATTTTGTTTCCTTGAATACCCATACTGAGGTCAAGTATCCAGTAAGCAACTACATCAGTTATAGTCATTTGTCACCTACTTACCAGTGTTATCTGGCTGCTACTTCATCTGTCAAGGAACCTACTACATACTCAGAGGCAGTTCAAGACCAAAGATGGGTAGAGGCTATGAAGGCCGAGGTTCAAGCACTAGAAAACAATCAGACTTGGGTGGTCACTGATCTGCCACCAGGGAAGAAGCCTATAGGCTGCATATGAATTTTTAAAGTCAAATACAATCTACAGGTGAAGTAGAGAGATTTAAAGCTAGGTTGGTGGCTAAGGGGTATAGTCAACAAGAGGGTATTGACTATCAAGAGACCTTTTCTTCTGTTGTAAAGATGGTCGCTGTAAGATGTATTATTTCTCTTGCTGCTTCAAGGCATTGGCACATTCATGAAATAGATGTATTTAATGCATTTCTACAGGGTGATCTTGCAGATGATATATATATGGAGTTGCCTCAAGGATTTTCCAGTCAAGGGGAGAAAGTGTGTAGACTGACAAAGTCATTATATGGGTTGAAGCAAGCTTCAAGGCAGTGGAATCAAAAGTTAACTGAAGCTCTCACCAATCTCAAATTCAACAAAGTCAGTATGATCATTCATTATTTGTTAACAATTCAAAAGCAGTGATCATTCTGGTGTTAGTCTATGTGGATGACATGCTGATCACTGGCAGCAGTTTGGAGTTAATAGGAAAGACAAAGCATGAACTAAAATACTTCCTAGGTATTGAGTTCACTAGGTCAGCAGAGGGTATATTGATGCATCAAAGGAAGTATATCCTAGAACTTATAGCTGAGGTTGGCATGTCAGCAACCAAGCCTGCAGGGACTCTTATTGATGTTAATGTTAAACTAACATCAAAATACTATGATGATCATATGAAAGTCAAAGAAGCCTCTGAGGATCCTCTAGTAGATCAGAAAGCATATCAAAAGTTAATTGGAAAACTCTTGTATCTTAACATGACAAGACCAGACGTAACTTTCAGCACTCAAAGCTTAAGTTAGTTTCTTCAGCAACCAAAGAAGTCACATATGGATGTTGCATTAAGAGTAGTCAAATACTTGAAAAACCTGGACAAGGCTTGCTATTTTCTAGTTCCTCTAATGAAGAAGTTAGTGCATTCTGTGATGCAAACTGGGCTTCTTGTGCTATTACTAGGAGATCTGTCTCAAGCTATATGGTTAAAATGGGAAAATCCTTGGTGTCATGGAAAGCAAAGAAGCAGACCACAGTTTCCAAGAGCTCAGCTGAAGCTGAGTACAGAAGTCTTGCTTCAACAGTCTCAGAATTAATATGGTTACTTGGGATGCTTAAAGAAGTGGAGGCTAAAGTTCAAGTACCAATACAGATGTATAGTGACAGTAAGGCAGCAATTCAAATTGTTGCAAATCTAGTTTATCATGAGAGGACAAAACACATTGAAATTGATTGTCATTTCATAAGGGAAAGGATACAACAAGGGCTGATTAAAGTGAACTACATTTCTACACAAGAACAACCTATTGATATATTGACTAAAGGGTTGTCATGAGTATCTCTTATCCAAGTTAGGTGTGTTGAACATTTTTATCCCATCTAACTTGAAGGGGAGTGATGGGATATGTGAAGAAGTAGTTAAGTAGTTAGTTAAAAGTCATTAAACTGATGAAGGGTAGATTAGTCTTTGTGTATTGTTTAGTTGTAACAAACTATGCACAGTTAGTTAGAAGGAGTTAGTTACAGAATGTGGTCTATAAATACCACTTCCATTACTTGTATTCTTCAGCCTTTTGAGCTCAATCAATGAGAAGCTTTTCTAAAAGAGCAGTTACTGCTTAGTGTTAATTCTGAGTTGTTTAGTTTTAGTTCATGATTATACATGCACTTTTGTTACTCAATAATAATTTGTATTCGTTATTTTTTAAGTTTAAAAATATTATATTTTTAAATATCCGCGTATACTAGTATATATATATATATAATAAGAGAGGTGATAGTGCTTATGTGTCAGCACCACAATTTTATTTTATTTTTAATTTAAAAAATGATTTTAAATTAGTTCTAGAAAATAGGGAATAAACTGTAAATCTGTATTTATTATTTATTTTTTTAAAACACTCTATAAAGTAACGTATGTGGTCCTTTTTTTGTGGAAATGTATTTTTAAATTTTAACCATCTTTCCACAACCTCCTCATTTAAATAAAAACAAATGTAGATAATAATAATAATAATAATAATCTATATATATATATATATATATATATACATATATATATAATAGGAAATGTGATAGTGCTTACGTGTCAGCATCACAAAAATCAATTTTTTTAAATTTAAAAATGATTTTAAATCAATTCTAGAAAATAGGGAATAAACTGTAAATCTGTAGTTAGTATTTTTTTCTATAAAACACTCTATAAAGTAACGTATGTGGTCCTTTTTTCGTGGAAATGTATTTTTAAATTTTAACCATCTTTCCGCAACCTCCTCATTTAAAGAAAAACAAATGTAGATAATAATAATAATAATAATTATTATAATAATAATAATAATAATTATTATAATAATAATAATATATTATAGGAGAGAAAAAAAGCATCACATGTCAACAATACAAGAAAATTAATTTGTTAATTATTTATATTTATTATTGACATCTATTTAATTATTTTAAAAAATTGTATTTATTTCAAAACAAATAATCAGTTAATTTTAAACCGAACAAATTAAATACTAAATTAAATTTTTGCATTTTTTAAAATCTTGATAATTACGTAAAATTTTCACACAGTTAATTTCAATTTAAAAATCAATATATAAGGCAGTTTAAGTTTTTTGTTTGCTTTTATAGTCAATTAAAAAAAAATATAACCATACCAGTTTGCTTTACAAAATAACTTCCCACGTTTTGTTTTAAAAATATATATATAACTACCAAAACTCTTTACATTGACAAACTCACTTTGTCTGTACTATGAACATTAAAGGACAAAAAAAAGCTTTGAACTTTTAGCAACGGGAAGGGGATGTTATAATAGATTTGTGGATGACAAGCTTATTATAGTTGCTAAGGTATCAATTCCAAGAAATTTACGCCAATTGCTTTTAGGATCGTTTTAGATGGAGAAGATAATACAGTGAAATTACAACTTCTTCCTTTTAAAAAAAATCATATTACAATGACTATTTAATGCATGTTTGTGGCTTTCATGTGAAGGTACATTTTTATTTTTATTTTCTTCATTTAGTGATTGGAGATTATGATACCATGATATTTTCTTTTGTTTAAAAATACAACTTTGATACTAATCCATCATTTCTTGAAGTTTTTGTCAAGTTACTAACTTATGTCAAATTGTGAAATAGATAAATGGTGCAAAAGTTTCATAATATAAGTTGTTGAAATCATTTCCTCCTTTCAAATGACTTTTAAGTACAACTATTTGCACTTAAGTTAATATTTTTTTTCCACAAATAATTACTTTTTTTTATCTTAATTTACGTGGAACAATTTGAATTTCAATAGTCGAATTCTAATTTTGACCGCAACTTCTTACAATAATTTTGATTGTCGAATAAATTTTATATATTTGAAAGCTATGGAAGAAGTCAGTCAAACATAGCTATTTGTTCAAAGATATAGGAAATTAAAGTTGATTTAAGTGTTAATAATTACTTGCCATGAAATGATTAAATATTTTTTTCATTATTATTATTATGTAAAGATTTCCTAAATGTTATCTACAAATATTTTATTATACTCTTTCCCAAATTATACAATGTAAATTTAAAAGGGTACACATTTTAAAACATATGTGCATACTTTAAAATTTGTGATTTAAAAATAAGTCATATGTGTTTTTGTGACTATAAAATTTAAATTATTTTATTGGGAGTCACATTTATATGTTAATATTTAATTTTTACTAAATATATAAATATTTCATTTTTTAGAGCCTTACTAAAAGAAAAGGCGTGTAATATAATTATAACAATAGAAATACAAAATTATTGACCAAAATTAAACTAAAATAAGGAAGTGAAGTTACAAGTATAAAGTTTATATTTCCCAAGTATTCCGTGATAGTAAATTACAAACTCTTTAAATATATTTTTTAATTTAAAAAAATAAATTAAAATTTGAATTCAAAGTAGTTATAACTTTTCAACTTTATCTTTATTAATTCAAAAGTAAATATCTTTTCAAGTTTTATCTTTATCCATATCCTAAATATTTGAGGGTTAGAATTTGAAGTAAAATATTTTTTTACGAGACATGGAATATAAATACTATCATTATTATTATTATTATAACTGCATTGATGTCTATTCTTTAAAAAAAAAACTTGAAAAAATACAAAATATAAATGAAAAAGAAGAATGAAAATTTTCTAACCTGAATATTAACTACCCCACGTTCCAATCCCTGCTACCTCAGATCATATGTACGTTATCCCTACTTTCTATTTTTTCTCACAAAGAGATTTCAAAATCATTAAAATGCCCACAAAAGTAACTTGGAGGAATTGTAACAGAGACATTGCACGAAGTGGCAAATATTCACTGTCCATCGTTTAGCTATTTGTGATAGAAAATAAACTGCAGCAAAGATGAAAAGAAAAGACTTGCAAGTGTGGAAATTTTCTCTGTACCGATACCCCTAAATATTCAGTTACAAGAGTCCTTAAATAGAAAACATTATAAATAAAAAACAAGTTTACTCTCCTAATAATTCTGAATATAAAAACTGACTCCACTACTCCTATAGCCTAAAGACTAGGAAACAACTTAATGACTCCTAAACAAATGCAACAACCTAACTACTAAACCACGTCTGATCATGTTGCCAACATTCCCTCCCTAAAACTGAAACATCTTTCAGTTTAATTTGCAAACACCAAGTTGATCGCGTAGCTTTAGAAAGGACACTGGTTTCAGGGGCTTTGTGAACATGTCTGCAACTTGCTCTTCACTTCTACAATAAATAAGACAAATTTTTGCATTCTTAGTCAGATCACGCAAGAAGTGATACTTCACATCTATATGCTTACTTCGTCCGTGTTCAACTGGATTCCTTGAAAGATTAATCGCCGAAGTATTGCCACAATAGATTGGAGTTGGTCTTTCCTGCTTAAAATGAAGTTCTTCAAGAATATTCCTCAACCATACTGCTTGACAGGCACACGATGTTGCAACTACATACTCTGCCTCGGTAGTCGACAAAGTAACAATAGGTTGCTTCTTTGAAGACCAAGAAATAACTCCAAAGCCCAACATAAAAACATATCCTGATGTGCTTTTCCTGTCTTCAAGATTTCCAACATAGTCACTATCAGTGTAACCAACTATATCTCCAGCTGCTCTCATCTGATAAAGAATTCCAAGGTCACTGGTGCCATTCAAATACCACAGGATCCTCTTGGCAGCTTGTAGATGCATTTCTTTTGGACTCTTCATGAATCTGCTAATGAGACTTACAACGTGCATAACATCAGGCCTTGTTGCCGTCAAGTACATCAAGCTTCCAACGATTTGCTTGTATAAAGTGCTGTCCACTTTTCTCCCTTCAGGTTCTTTGACGAGCTTCAGACCCTTCTCCATTAGTGTGCTCAAAGTGTTGCTATTTTTCATCTGGAATCTGTCCAGAATATCTTGCACATATTTCTTTTGAGAAACAAAAATACCATCAGCAGATTGATTCACTTCTAAACCAAGAAAATAATGCATAATACCCAAATCGGACATGTCAAACTCAACCATCATGGACTTCTTGAAGTTCTCAATCATAGACAAATCACTTCCGGAATAAATTAAGTCATCCACATATAAACACACCATTAAGAGCCCTACACCTTTCCTTTTTATATAAAGAGTATGTTCATATGGACACTTTCGAAATCCCTCCCTTGAAAAATAAGTATCTATGCGACTATACCAAGCTCTTGGAGCTTGTTTTGGTCCATATAGAGCCTTTTTCAGTCTAAGCACTTTATTCTCACCACCAAATTCCACATAGCTAGGAGGTTGTTTGATAAACACCTTCTCTTGAAGTTCACCATGTAGGAAGGCAGATTTCACGTCCAGCTGATAAATTTTCCAAGCATTTTGAGCAGCCAAAGCAATCACCAATCTGATGGTATCTAATCGAGCAACGAGAGCAAACACTTCTACATAGTCAACACCATATTATTGCTTGTAGCCTTTTGCTACTAAGCGATCTTTGAACTTGTCGACTTCTCCGTTTTCCTTCAACTTTGTTTTGTAAACCCATTTGACACCAATGGTTTTCTGATTTTCTGAAAGATTTGTCAACTCCCAAGTATCATTTTTTTCAATTGATCTAATTTCCTCATCCATGGCTTGCTGCCACTTCAGGTCTTTAACAACATCAGCAAAAGATATAGGATCACAATATGAAAATAAAGAAAAATGACTTACTGTATTTCCAGATTTCCTAGTCCCGTATACCTCATAATTTTCCAACCATCTTGGTGCCCCTCTATTACGTTGTGGACGTTCATTGTTGAGCTGACAACCACCTGATTCATGTTCAACACTTTCAGCATCCTATACAATTGGACTTGCTTGTGAACTGATCTCCAAAGGTCGTTCAGGTTCCTCTTCTTCTTCAACAGAAACTGGAATATGTTGAAACAAATTGTTATCACCCCAATTCCAGATTGCTTCTTCATTAAAAATAACATCTCGGCTAACAACTATTTTCTTGGTAATAGGATTGAACAAGCGATAAGCTTTTGATTTGTCACTAATACCAAGGAAAATGCACTTCTGACCTTTATCGTCCAACTTCTTCCTTGCCGCATCTGGAATATGTGCATATGCTATACACCTAAAAATTCGAAAGTACTCAACATTTGGTTTACGCCTACTCCAAGCTTCATGAGGTGTCATACTTTGAATAGAGTTGGTAGGACACTATTCAATATATGAACGCTCCAACGAATTGCTTCTGCCCAAAAGTCTCTTGGTAAGTGACTTCTCTTCAAAAGACTACGCACCATATCAAGAATTGTGCGATTTTTTCTTTCACACAGACCATTCTGTTGAGGTGTGTAGGTTGCGATAAGGTGCCTTTTAATTCCATATTTCTCACAAAATTCTACAAATTCTAGTGAGTTATATTCACCACCTCGATCAGTCCGCAAACACTTAATTTGACAACCTACTTCATTTTCAACAAGCACTCTAAACTTCTTAAAAGTTTCAAATGCTTCAGATTTTCTCTTAAGAAAAATACCCAAGTATTTCTGCTATAATCATTAATGAAGCTAATGAAATAACGTTTACCTCCATTAGATGTAGGACTTATCGGACCACAAATATCTGAATGCACCAACTCCAGCACCTTCTTTGCCCTCCAAGAATTGCGTTTTGGAAATGGTGGAGATTAAAGCTCTGGAAGACCCAACAACAATTGTTTTCGTTTTAGAAACTTCAAGCTTCCAAAATTTAAATGCCCATAGCGAAAATGCCACTTCCAGGAATCCCCTTTAACTTTTGCAGGGAGAAAAGATTTTGTGGAGTTGTGAAGATATAAAGGGAACAAGCGATTTGATGACATGTTAATCTATGCGATTAACCCCAAATGAGAATCTCGTATCTTACAAACTCCACCTTTGATATTAAGTTCGTATCTTTTTTTTTGAAGTTGCCCAGCACTTAGTAGATTTGTCTTCAACGCAGGGACATAAAACACATCACTGATGGTATGAATGGAGCTGACTTGTACCTTCCCTTTTCCCATTGGCA
The DNA here is from genome assembly GCF_019186545.1 of Solanum stenotomum. Taxonomy (NCBI): domain Eukaryota; kingdom Viridiplantae; phylum Streptophyta; class Magnoliopsida; order Solanales; family Solanaceae; genus Solanum; species Solanum stenotomum. The sequence goes on along the minus strand of NC_064284.1, from coordinate 40,580,663 downwards.
GAGACCACAGGATTATCTCCAAATCTCACAGTATCTCGGAAAGTTTCATCCAGCTCTGAGAATGCTTCTTTCTGCCCACACATGTGATTACTATAGCCTGTATCGAGATACCATACATCATTTGAAGCTTTCTCTTTGGCAGTGTATGCCATTAAAAGCGAAATATCCTCTTCTTCTCCCTTTGTTTTCACATTTTCCTTCGTTTCTGCAAAGTTAGATCTGCCACCACTCTTCCTATTTAAATTGGTGCGACACTCAGATCGATAGTGTCCAAATCGATGGCATCGATAACATTTAATTTGAGACTTGTCACATCTTTTTTCTTTTTCCTGGGAATCTGCAGTGCTGCTCTTCTCCTTTTTTTGGTGCCGATTATTTCCCTTCCATTTGACTCTCTTCTGATTTGTACCTTTCAAAGACATTGCTGACTTCAATGCTACTTCATCCTTGTCCTGTTGGTTTATTTTCTGTTCATGAACCAACAAAGAACCCTGCAGCTCATCAAGAGAAAGAGTATCGATATCTTTGGATTCTTCAATGGAGCAAACAATATAATTGAACTTTGTTGTCATTGAGCGAAGTATTTTCTCAATAATGATAACATCCTTCAGTTTTTCACCATGAATTCGCATTTTGTTTGCGATAGCCAACGTCCTAAAGAAATAATCTATTACCGACTCACCACCTTGCATACGTAGAGTCTCGAACTCACCACGGAGTGCTTGAAGCTTCACTCGTTTTGCCTTCGCTGTTCCTTGATACTTCTTCTTCATGGAATCCCATATTTGTTTGGAAGTATCCTTGCCAAGAATGGTTCCAGTATTGAGCGATCAATAGCCTAAAAAAGGTAATTCTTCGCTTTGAGATCATTCAATCTTAGACTATCCAACTCTGCTTTTTGTGTTTCCGACGAGGCAGTACCAGTTGCTGGCTCTTGCACGCCAATACTGACAACTGGCCAAAACTCTTTGGACCTAAGGAAGTTCTCCATCAACATGCTCCAATGGTCATAATGACCATTGAAGCGGGGAATAGCGGCCTGGACAAAATTTTCATAAGCCATCTTTTGTTGCTGCAATAGTACTTCAAAAAAGAAGAAAAAACTTTCTGGCTTTGATACCAAATGATAGAAAATAAACTGCAGCAAAGATGAAAGAAAAAACTCGCAAGTGTGGAAATTTTCTCTGTATCGATACCCCTAATATTCAGTTACAAGAGTCCTTAAATAGAAAACATTATAAATAAAAAACACGTTTACTCTCCTAATAATTTTGAATATAAAAACTGACTCCACTACTCATATAGCCTAAAGACTAGGAAACAACTTAATGACTCCTAAACAAACAAATGCAACAACCTAACTACTAAACCACGTCTGATCATGTTGCCAACAATTTGTATCGTTGTTGATGAACTTCCTCTCTCTTAAAATAAATTTAGTGATACAATTTTCAGGATGTATTAATAAACTTAAGGGATATGTCGCGTATATATATATAATATCAACTTTTTGAAGAAAAACTTCATTTTTTCCTTATTTAATATTTATTTGACATTGGTTAAAACTAACGTGAGTTGTAAAGAAAATAACCGATTTAAAATTTTGTAAAGTTTTAACATTAACAAAACTTAAATGGCGTATGTGATTCCTTATTTTGTGGAAATTTATCATTATCATATATATATATATATATAAGTGCCCACGTATAAACAAGTTGTAAAATTTATTATATAAAAAAATTAATCGATATTTTAAATTTGAGGTGGAAAAAAAACTTCAAAATCTAAACAAATAAAGCTAAATAAATAAATTATTATTGAAATATTTACTCTGATAAAAATAGTAAAAATTCAAAATCTAACCGTAATATAAGATAAAGCCAAATATTTAGGGATAAGTGATAATAGTTATCTTAAAACCGGTAAAAGAGTAACTTATTTTTCAATCTCTATTTATTTATATATACTTTTATTGAACATGTGGAAGGAAGTACAAATGATGATAGAGATATGGTGGGCTGATGTGATTAAAGAGAGGAGGCAAATGAAAGATTCCCATTAGCATTTACGACAAATTAACTTTGAAATTATTTTCTCACAAAAATCTTGAGAGCTTTGAAGCGGTGAATTATGTTGATCTCTTTTAATTAAAGGTGCAGAAAAATATCAATTTTAAAGTTAGGTTACTTCAACACTTAATAGTAAAATAAAAAAAATTATTTAAAAAAAAAACTATTTTTGATGTTTTATCTTTCTCTTGGAGCATTTGAAACAAAGTTACCAAATTATCAACTTTAGATTTTTTATTATTTATTAGTTCGTATGATTTTACTCATTCTTCTTTATTATTAACAATCTCAATGATATTATGTATAGTTATTTATATGAAAGGATTTTGATCTATAAAGTAGAAAGTTTGTTCATCAAAATTACTGCTTTTTTTCTAATTGTCAAAAAATTGTTGCTTCTTTTATAGCAAAAATATTTATGCATTAACTTTGTATCAGATGATTGCAGATTGTAATTGGTGGGAAAGTTGGCAGATTGTAATTGATGGTAAAGATTGTAAAGGTTAGACTTCTTTCTTTTATATTTAAGAGATACCTTAATCCCAAATAATGAAATTTAATTCAACATTATTTCATTTTTTTTTTGGCAGATTTTTGAGGATAAATGTTATCACTAATTTAAAATGACAGTTCACAACAAGAAGAAACTTATGAGAAGTTTGAAAGTATTGTATCCAAGAAAATATGTCTGAATAGAGTAAGAGAAGTTTGTAAATAATTTTAATTATCTAAAAAAAAAATTCTTGAGATTTTTTTTAAGTTTGTTGAATTCTTTATTCGAAGACTACTATGTTATTATATATTATATATTATTTTGGGGTTTTGAATATTATTATATACATGTGATTGAATTTTATTTTATTTTTGAAAAAATAAGAAATTAAACATGTGATGAGATGCTATTACTAATTTAAAAAATCTAGAAGAAGAAGATATGGAAGGATGTTGAACACTTCACTAACTATATAAAAAAAATTGGCATTATATTTCATATTGGTAAATCAATTTAGTAAAGTATAATTAATGAGATTTAAAAAAAAATATATAAATCATATCAATCAAATCACACATATATAAAACAAAACGAAAGAAATAATAAATAATATGACAATTTATATACTATATCACCCTTTATATCACAAGCCATCTCATTCATTACGATGAATAAATACTTAATAAAAAGGAATAAAATCGATATAAAATGATAAATTATCTCTTATATTTTAATTATATAAGTGAAATAAAAATTTATTTTTTATAGTAATCAACAAAAGTGAATGGAGGAGTATATTTTTATGAGTGTTCAACTTTTTTTCCCTCATTATCATCAAAATCAATAAATTTTGCATAATCTGTCTTCTATCTATATATAAATTGTACGTGCAATAATGACAGACAAAGTTATACAAATTTCAGTAAAAATGACTAGATTTTATAATCTCAAAAAATATATTACGTTATTTTATTCACAGAATATAAATATTTTTTAAAATATTTTATGTTTCATTCTTGAATCTTAATCAACTCAAAACTTTAAATTAAATGTATATTTGCTTTCGAATTTGGGTTTAACGATAAAAAATTATCTTGAAATGTTTTTAAAAAGTAAATTGACAGATTAAGGTTTAAAATTTAAATTTAATACTAAAGAATTTTTGAGATGGTTACAATGTTTCCTCTTTGTCTTGATTGTAGAAGTTTTAAAATTTCAATTTTATTAAACTACAAGATAAACATAATATTGATAGATAAAGATTTAATTTTTTTAAAGATGGTTATAAATTTCCCTCTTTATCGTAATTGTAGAAGTTTCAAACTACAAAAACATCTTTTTTAAAAAAAGAGTTATTCTAATCAATCAAATATAAGTAAAAATAAAATTAATTTTAGGAATTTAACATATTTTAGAAATCAAGCAAGTTATACGGTAAAAATTATTATGAACAAAGAGCCATTTCAAAATACAAAATCCTATGAGGAGTAATAAAGCAAACGTGGTCTTAGGGATCTTATTAGACCAAATATGTGCATGTGCCACGTCTGGTATTAGGGGTGTTCATGGGTTGGTTTGGATCGGTTATTGGTTAAAACCAAAACCAAATCAAACTTAATCGGTTTTTAAATTATCAAAACCAAACCAAATCAAATATAATATATATTTATCGGTTTGGTGATTATCGATTTCGATTTGGTTTGGTTCGGTTATTAACTATACACAAAAATAAAAGAAATAATTCATTCAAAATGTGAAAAAAGTGACAACAATCCATTCAAAACGAAAAATAGTTAAAATGACTTAAATTATTACTGAACTTTTGATCACTAAATTTACTATCAATAAGACTTTAAAATTCACTATATTAGCCTAGAAGGAAGAGACAATAACATTTTCAGTCCCACAAGAATTGTCATAGACACTCATATACATGAAATCAATAAGATAAATATTTCATCTGAGGCATTTTTGTTTTCAATAAGTAAATTATAAAGAAATTTTAATAAAAATATGTATAAGATCTTTAAAATTGTTTATAAAAACAATCTATTAAGTATGTATATTAATAAAATATGTGTATATAATTCATCGGTTTGGTTCAATTATTTCTTCGATTTTTTTTTGAATAAAACCATAACCAAACCAAATACTATCGGTTTTAAAAAATCTAAAACCAAACCAAACCCAAATAACATCGGTTTTATTTTATCGGTTTGGTTCGGTTTTTCGATTTGGATCGATTTTTATCCAAACCGTGAACACCCCTATCTGGTATTATGAAAATTATGTTATATAATATTAATTTAATGTGTTCAAATAAATAAGTTAATGATTAGTATTATTACTTTTAAAATATACATTACTAAATAGAAAAAAATCTTAATTATTTTAAATTTAAAATATTATTATATTTTAAATAGCCGCATAACGCGTGGGTACGTATACTAGTAATCCTAAATAGGACTCAAATCTCATCCAAAAAAAAAAAAACTCTTAAAAAAACGTTTTTATTCCAGCCCAACTTCCAAAAATTCATATCTCACTCGTTTTAAATCTGTTTTTCTATTAAAATATATTTTTTCGGAAAGCTACAAATGAGTAGATGATGAATATATTATGTTTCGAACCAAAAAACTGTACACCAAATATCCAGATCGCTACAAACAGAAGCAGTTTTTTTGGAAAACAGTAAAAACAAAAACAGTCCACTTTCAAAAATTCATATCTTACTTGTTTTAATTCCATTTTTTTATCATAATATATTTTTGGAAAGCTACAAAAGATTAGATCATGTAACTATATGTTTCGACCAATATTATTGTACAACCAATTTTAGATTGGTACAAACAGAAGTAGTTTTTCGAAGAAAATTACAGAATTTCTTTCTTTGTAGGACAAAGAATCCTATCTATATTATGAGTCAGAATCAAATAGGATTTTTTAATCCACATTCAAATAGTCTTAAACAAACTTAACATCTTCCAATTTTTTCTATTCACTGATTTTAAAGGAAAAATAGTCACAATTTATTTCTTATCAACAATACAGTGAATGTACATGGAAGTAGTGAATTATGAGATAACTAACGATGACTCTGATACCAAAGAAGAAATTTTAAAGGCAAAACAACAACAAGATGTGTACCTTGTAACTTGCAGCGGAAATATTTGTTGTTGATTTTGTTGTCTAAAGAAATTGCTCTAGATTACTCTTTGAATCTCAAGGAAAAAAGATCAGTCTTTGTTCACAAACTAAGAGCCTCCTTAGAGTGTTGATTGATTTGTCTAAGAAACTTACTTCTCTGTTTCTTTACTGATCTCTTGTTTTTCCTCTTTCTCACATTTTTCTTCTCCTCTCTTTTTTACGTTCCACGTCTCTTAAAAGTTACTCCCACTAGGAGTCTTTGAAGGGGAGGTTGAACAATTACAGTGTAACTGTTCTGCCTTATCATTTTAAAAGAATTATCCAATTAATTAATTAGTTAAATTGGATAGGGAAAAACAAATTGGGTCGGGTCGGTACACATGGGCGACCCACGACCCAAACTTACATGACTATTCCCCATTTTATAGAACAAAAAGGTACACAATTTTAAAAAATTTATTCTATCCTTGGAGTCTTCCAAAGGAAACACTCAATCCTTTATGTACGATTTTTCCCTCAAGCTTTCGCTCCTCAACTTGCGCTGGACCGGTGGAACGCCAATCTCTAATTGTGCAGCGCCAATTGCATCATTGCTTCAGGCTTTAGTTTCTTTATTAGCACATGCGTTGTGATCGACAGAACAATGATCAAGAACCATACCACACCAATGAGTAACCGATGTGAAGGTAGGTATTCTTTAGTTGTCACGACCCGAGAGTACCCCCTAGACGTAACACGACGTACTTGACCCCGAAGGGGTCTCATACAAGCCCTTAGCATAATCATAGTCATAAGATCATAGGAAAATAGTGCGGAATTTAAAACATTTCTTTACAATCGAAGTCTTTTATAAAAATGATAGAGTCTATACACTATGTCTCAAACCATCTAATTATACTTGGAATAAAACTCTTGAATACAATCTTAGGGACGTAGCCCTTACACAAGTCTAAAACATAAAATAAAGGCATAAAGGACATATGGTCAAGCCCTTGAATACAATGAGGACTCACCAATCTTCTTCTTCTTGATCTCCTATGGTCCTAGCTACAAGGATAGAATCCAATATCTCCAAAGCCTACACTTATAGAAAATGTAGAAAGATGGGGTTAGCACAAAAAGTACTAAGTATGGAAGCCATGCATAAAAATCATTAAAACATGCATAAAAGGGACATTTTCTTTGAAACCATGTCATATGCCACCTTTGAACATCATCTTTGAAATATTTGGAGAATGCAACTCATAAAGCAACTCACATACAATTCATCATAGCATAAAGCATATCATCATAATAACAATCATAGTCTCCAACATAAACATAATACATATCCCAATCTTCACGAGACATAGTTTATACACATAGTCAAATATCAAGATCATCTCATCATAATAAAACTACCACATAAGCAACCCTAAGCTATACTTGTGCAATGCATAGATAGGATCCCATAATCTTATCTACACTAAGTATCACCTTTAGGCCACCAACACATACATATCTTACTTTGATTTATTCATAGACAACATACATAAGTAAGGAGTCATCCATGTTCATAACTTATAACAAGTGAAGTCAACCTTAACATTCATACATACCTTTCATACATAATCCATAAGTCTTCATAACATAAGAGAACATCACCATAACCCCTTTATAAGTCTACTTGAGCAATGTATAAGTGAAGTCCCATACCCCCACTCACACTAAGTAAAGCTCATTAAGAAGTCATATCATAGTTCATGTTCATAATTCATATAAAACATACATTCAACTCATAATCATCATATCATAAAGGAGACATATCATGCCCACTCTCAAAGCCTACTTGTGCAATGCACGAATGAAGTCCCATACCCCCATTCATACTAAGTAGAACCTCTTGAGGAACCATAGAACATGCTCATGTTCTTATCATAATTCATATTCTTATCATTTAGGGAAATGTAGTCTTAACTGACATAGACCATGTGAGCTACATGAAATCCGGTGTTCTACCCCCACACCGAAAAGAGGCGTCCTACTTGCCTAAGGTAGAACGTATATAATAGCTTATAGGTGGATCCACTAGATATACACCAATGTGGGCACATAGTTATGGGATATGGGGATTGCTACTAGAAACTCAGACTTGCTAAATGTAAAAGGTTTTCATCCCATGAGACAACATACATGGGAAGCCGGACTTGCTAAACGTAAAAGCCTCCATCTCATTTTCATATCATCTCGGTGCTAAGCATAATTCCCTTTAAAAGTCATATTAAGTCTTTACTTAAGTTCATGGCCATAAGAGAATGCACTAGGCACTCAAACCAAATATATCATCATAATAGCTCATAGATTCATTAAGTGAGAATGTCCTTTCACTTTAGAATCATCAACATGTGTGTAAACCTTTCACATCGTATTCATAGTGTGTTCATGAGAATAACCTTTCAATCAATACAACAACATAATCATAGTCCTAGACAACTCATACATAAACATGTGTAAAGGGTAAGGGGAGAATGACCTTTCAACAATTACCACAATTACACAATAGTCATAGGATCTTCACTTTCTAAGTGAATCATAAGCAACACCTTAGTCACATCATAATCATATCCATGCATGTGTGTGTGATTGTCCTTCCAATGACACCACAATAACATTATCATAATAGACACTTTATCCTCAAAGCATTCATAAACATGCATATAATATCATAATCATACATACACCTCATATCTTGCATTCAAGGGTCATATTGAGTCAATACATCTAGCATTTAATACTTGAAACATAGATACACTCATGACTCAAGTAATCCATTCATCTCATGCACAAATTCATGTGATCATATTATAGATCCATAGGGCCATATACAACTTAACATACATAATGGCTTCATTCTTAAAGCCTTAACATTCTTAACTTATTCATATTAGCTTTTACCCTTAAAGCCTTAGGAGTCATCTTAATACTACAAGCCTTACTATCAAGAAATACCTCACATGAACATCATATATATCTAATTCTTAAGGTAACCTAACGACATGCCTCATTCTTGATCAATTATAGTCATATAAGAAACATATAAACTCAATCTCAACACTACACAAACATGATCCATCATATAAGCCCTAATCAAGTTAGTTCATGTCTACAAGTTTTACTTATAAGCAATTCATGTCTAGGTGATCTAATCTAAGGCAATTTATCAATAAGTTCATCATTCTTAGAAGGTTACATCTAAACCCACAGTTTGCCTCTTTCATGACATTCGCCTAGGTCTCATCAATTCACCTTAGAATCTTAGGTTAATCAAATATACATGTAGAATCATACTTAGATCATGAAATTACACCATAGTTAACTCACATCCAGTCAATTGGACCAACTTGCAAAACCACCACATAATGTGAAGAAGAACCATAGCCTAGGATTGAGGGTCTCAGGGATTCTTGAAGGAGTTGAGTTAAAATCATATAAAATCAATCATACATTCATAAACAAACATAATTCAACCTTTAAAAGCAACTTTAAAAGGAATCCATGGAGTTGAGTTGAAACCCTAGCTAATTGAGTTTTCTAGAATTGAGATAAATGCTTTTGAAAGGGCTCCTTGGGTGATAACTACCCAAGGATGAAAACTCCCATACCTTAGGTGTATAATCCAACCAATTTCGTATTGAAGATCTCCTTCCTTCAAGTTCTACTTGATCTCTTTCTTTGTTCTTCAATGGAGGTTCTAGAGAGAAGATTCTTGGAGAGGGAGGTAGTTGGGTTTTGATTTGGGGTCTTCGGTTATAATGAACTAATGAGGTATTTAATACCATAAAATACTTTATATATATGAAATAAACCCATTTTAAATGACCCCTAGTGAAAACAACTTAAAAGTGAATTTTCTAAACTAACCACCCTTTGGCCGAGTCTAGGGCAGCCTACAGGTGCAAACCATGAGACCCCCACCCACGGTCTGTGGATGGGGTCACGCCCAGTACTGTGGGTCATGGTTTGAGTTTGAAAAATTAATTTTGGGACCTTGACCCACGGAGGCCATCCACGGGGTGTGGATGGACCTACGGGGCGTAGGTCCCATCCGTGGTTCACAATTTTCTTGACAACTTTTTGGTTCTAGGCAGCCTTGGGGGTTTAGACTTTAGGGCCCCCTCAAGGACCTTTGGTTGGTCTTTGGGGGGTCTTACCTTGACGTTTAACCCCTAGACACGTCAATCTAAGCTTGGGAAGTCAATATGCAACCTAAAACCAAGCATCGAACTCAAATGCTCACACGTTAGGCTCTAGTTTCACCTATTAGTTTCCGTTATGCTCTAACTTGGTCTTACTAGTTTTCCAGGTTGTTACATTATTCAACCCTAGCATATAGTCAGCGAGATTCCATCTAGCTCCTGCGGGATGCCGGTTCCTTTCCTAGAGTTATTTAGTAATTTTAAGCTCCAAATCCATCAAACTTGTTTTTTTTAAAGAATGTCTGCATACAAGCGAACTAGGACCCAAAATCCCTTCAATTAGCATGAAAACACAATAATATTTCATGAATTTCAGTTCAATGAGTTGGTAGAATACTGACTCGTCTGACAAGATGACACACTACTTGTGTCTACGTATTTACATCACGCCTATGCCTATGCCTACTTGTCCTAACATACTCTTTGTACTTCAGTCAAGATGACACTCTACTTGTGTCTACGTATTTACATCATGCCTATGCCTAACGTCCAAACGCATCATGCAAATTTATGTTTTTACTTTGTTTCATGAATAAAAGTAAAAGGCTTTAGTAAATGATACCAATCTTAATCTATGATTCTATGAATTAAAGTCCTATGATATAATGTTCATTATATGCTCGCGTCTTATGTGTTTGTGCTATAGTTCTCATGTTAAGTACTCGTGCTTATGCATTTTTTTATGATTTGTTGTAAACTTGGTTGCTAGTATAATTCAGTTCATGTTAATAAGTACAGTTGCAGAAAATCAATAGATACCATGTTAAGTATAGTCCATATTCTCTCTTCTATCCATGACCCTCACTTAAGAACGAATGATCTAAGAGGGAGATATTATAACACCTCAAAGTTTCAACTAAGATTTGAAACATTTCATGATTGTAGTTAGACGAAACTGAGTGAATTTATTGCTTCTACGTGTAAAAGGTCAATTTCTAAGTGCGAAAAGTGTATGGAATGTGACTTAAGGTTATACGGAACCTGATATGGGGTGTATAAGTATTGAAACACCATATTTTAACATAGTTTTGCATATAACATTGGGAATATCCTTGTGTTTGTTGCTAATATGTTGTGATGAGCTAATAGACACGAGTAGGGTAATTTTAGGCAACATAAAGAAATGCAAAACGAAGTAGTTTGGGCTAAATTGAAGGAAAAATAGCTCTAGAAAAGACTATGAGATAGGCCTGGTGCCACACCTATCTAGAAACTAAACTTCAGAGACTCAATAAAAGGAGGACAAACCTGAGATTGTACCTGCGCCGCGAGGCTAGTCTCTTCTCGATGCCCCTCGCACCGGGACCCCTTGTCTACCGAACTTGGTTTTCCCCAATCAATGCAGAGTTCGACTGAGATTATATTGCGACCCTACAATATATATATATATGTGTGTGTGTGTGTGTGTGTGACAATGTTTTTAAGCGGGTAATAGCTATTAAGACGTATAATAAGATATTCAAATTTATTATTTTGTTTTGTAAGGTTTAATAAAAAAAATTCTCTTATTCTGTTTTATATTATTATTTTCAGTAGTTTTAATTATTATAATTGTTATTCTACACTAGTTATCACTAGCTAATTCATAACTAGGGTTGGAACTTAGGATCGGGATGATGATAAATAATGCGTCATATTAAAATCCGTTCATAAAGGGGTGATCATTGTATATTAAGTTCCTTTCATACTTCACTCGTTCTTTAAAGACAATTGACAACCATTAATAAATAAACTCGCTCGTATTTTGAGCTGCTTGAACATAGAGGTACAAATTAGGAAAAAAGGTTCATTAATAGAATATTGTGCTACCAAACGCCATCTAATAACTTAATACCGAGAAGAGATAGTTAACTAGAGACTTTTGACGGATGAACAAATTAATTCGACACCCAAGTACTTGAGAAGAACTTAGGGTGATATTCTCTTAATTGGATCGACAAATTTAAGGAGACTTAGAGATTCGTCAGTTTTTCACGTGAACACACCTAAATCAATGGATAGTAAAGCATTTATTGGAGTTTCGATATCTAAGAACTGCAATCCTAGGTCATATTCTTTATAGATAAAAATCAAGTAGTTAAAGTAATTAGTAGATCATAATTAACCNCCCCCCCCCCCCCCCCCCCTATTCTATCATGATAGTTACTTTTTTTTGAACCTCAATAGCAAATTATAAACAAACTCTAGTACGCTCTATGTGGGATTCAATCACAACCTAGTTGAGTTTCTTTATTTTGCATCGACCGCTTTAACCACATAAAAGGGTGTAATTTGAAAGATATCAAAATTCTAACACCATTGCCGAAAAGTGCAGTTTAGAATTTTATATTTTATAGAAATTCATTCGGTAACTATTTAAATTTTTTTTTACACTTGTTGTTTTGTTTCGCTTGCAGGGTTTTCAATAGTTTATGCCTAATACTAGGAGTTAAGAATCCCCCTTAATCCAATTGACCTATAAATAGAGAGAATATTTAGGTGAGGAACGCTAAATTTTGTAATGGGTGATGAACATGATCACGAGTTGTAGCTGAGGCTGCTTTCCAAGTGAGCATGCTGGGACCATTAAACCTGCACCACCGGTGGAAAATGCTACTTTCAATAGCACCAATACAATATTTCGTTTATAGGGTATGATGGGTTTGTTTGGTGATCTACCTCTTGAAGACCGAATAAACACCTTACACACTTCATAAGGATGTGTCTAACTTACAACCTACAAGGTATCTCTCAAGAATGAATTAGATTGAGGTTGTTACCATTCTCATTGACTGGTGAAGCAATTACATAGTTGGGGAGTTACCAAAAGCATTCATCACTACCTTGTTGGAACTTACAGGTGCATCTTGGAGTTTTTCTTTACTCCAAGAGTATGTATCCAAATTAGGGATGAGATTAGAAACAACAAACAGGTGAAGCTCTAGATGAAGCTTGGTTTAGATTAAATAAAGGTAGTTTAGTGTCTTAATAATAAGCTATTGGATGAAGTGTTCTAGAGAGCTTCTACAGATCACTAGATGCAGTCAACAAGTTTGTGGCCAACAATATTGCAAATCATTCACTAATGTACCACAATTATGAGGAGTCCACTACTTTGCTTGACCGGATGACTTAATACAAATAGAGCTTGACATACTAGAGAAACTGAGATAGTAAGTAGTGCATCAACTCAGAAGTTTTTAACTGAAGAGAAACTCAAAGAAGAGGCTAAATAGAAAAGGAAGACAAAGTTAATGAAGCAAATGGAGTCATTGACTGAGTATGTAATGGGTGCCCCTACACAAAAGGTGAATGCTGTAGCTATTAATAATCAAGGATAAAAACATGAGAACACTTACAATAATTATGAAGAGGAAACCCACTATATCAATAACCAGATGGGGGGTTCTCATTCGAACTACCAGGGTTCTAACCAAGGATCTTGGCAGCAAGGAAAAGGAAATCAAGGTTGGAACATAGACCAAAACACAGGATAGAGAAATAGGAACCAAAGTAATTGGGACCAAAGTTTCAATAATAGGAGTACTAATCTATATGTGCCATCCAACGAAGGGAAACAAAGCACCGCCAACCCTCAGTGAGCGACCTTATAACATTTAAAAATAAGAGACATGCTATCTCATGTATTCAAGAAAGTAGAAAATACTAAGAGCAATATGCAACAACTATGCAATGTAATATCTTCGATGGGATGAGTGGTAAACTCACATGCTACATCTATCTAGAAAATTAAGACTCAATTGGGCTGAATTTCAGCAAAGGTAAATCAAAGGTAGAAGGGTTCTCTTCCCAGTGACACAACTGCATATACAAAAACACATAGAGGTAGTAGAAATCAATACATGGCAGTCACAACACAAGATCAAGATGTACTCACAAATTACGTAATTGTTAGTGAAAAGCTAGAAGAAGAAGTTATAAGTGATAATGCTCAAATTACCCTCAAAACAAGTAAGAGAATAAGCGTTCATTAGCAATAAATTACCCAACAAGGGTCGGGGTCCAGTCCCACATAGAGTGATATAATTCAAGGAATTCAATTAGAAAATTAAGAGTGTAAACCAATTCATTTGTGGTAATTAAAAGAGAAGGGTGGATGATTCCACCATTTTACGAAAAGAGTTTTTGTATCCAATAACACAATTAAACTAGAATTCAGATTTCAAACAAGTAAAAGATGATCTTGGAGTGTGGGGATTGGTATCAATGTCAAGTAAGGGTACTTGTGCTTGCTTATTATGACTAAAAAAATCATAGATAGGTTGGGTAATATTAAATAACACTACTCTTCTTTCAATCTCATAACATTAAATCATAGAATCTCCTTTCGGTCTCATCTACGTGAATGACAAACCGACCCAATACCTTACTAGAATCTCTCTTTTAAGCAGATTTGGCAACTAGAATCGGACCAAAATCTCTCTTTCAAGAAAACTATAGTAAACAAATTTGAATTGCAGGCATTAAAATAATTACCCACTTGAATTAATCTCTTTCGAGCATCAATCGAAGATCTAGGCTAGAATTAAGTTTGCAACCTTAAACCATAAATTAAACCCATGCAAAGTAGCTTAAATCCATGAATCTACAACAGTAAAATAGAGCAAGACACAAAACCCATTACAATAAATCGGCACCCAACCCCATTATCACAACCCTAGATTTGGGGTTTTAGCCAAGTATAATAAAAGTACAAGAAAATATACCCAATATAAATTTAGCCATTGGGGAAGTGAAATTAAGCAAGAATCTTCAGACCCACTTCAATTTGAACCTTCGATTGCCAAAATACAAGGTTGTTCACAAACCCCAAAACTAAGAGTATTTTCTCCAAGGGTGAAAAGAAAACTTAGAAAAAACTTAGTCTCCAAGCTAATACTATAAAGTTCTCTTCTAAAAAGTCTCTCCTATCAAATTTGATGCATTTTTCTCTCCTATGGACTATTTATATTTTCTCAAAATTTGGCCCAAAATTTAATGCGTGAAAAACTCAGCGACATTAGTCGAGCTAGCCAAACATGTTTGGTGGATACTGTTTGTTCCTCTGCTCCCCCTTCATTTACTTCAGACTTCAGGTGTTTGAACCTAAGGTGGAAGACTCAATTGAGTCTGCCTTTCACATTGGGTAGATCACTGATTGCCACATTGTTCACTCTTTATGCCTTCACTTTGAACTCAGAGTTCTGTCACTTTTGGTGATGGCGTTCTAGTTCACAACATTCAGCTTCGATGAGTTGCCGATTCATCTTTTAGTCTGTTGAGTTGCCTTGAGTATTTTCACTTGTGAGCATTGTCACTGTGGGTGATGTAACACCCCTAAATACTAGACCAACATTCACATGCCAATATACCATTGCTTAATTACTAGAATATGTTTTATTCTCATTTTGGGATCTTGAAATTTTGTGACATTTGCAACCTTGCTTAACATAATTGTGATCGTAATTTAAGGTATTGTATGGGGGTATTTACGTAATTTTCTAATTAGAATTACATATAAATTGAAAGTGTTGGTATTAGGTATATACATATAGGTATATATGTATGCTTTTTGGGCAGCCTACTTTTATTTGGGCAGCCCTTTTAGTGACAACTTTACATGTGACTAGCCTCACTTTCGAGACTATATTTTGACACCTCTTCTAGTAAAATTCATCTCACCTGAAGTATAAGAACTTTAGAACATTATCTAACAAGTTGTTCTTCAAAATCACAAGAGAAAAACTTGGCCCTTTTGGCTGGAATTCGAGACACACACTTCTTTTTGGTAAGTGACGAAATCTGTTTCTGAGCTGGGTAGTGTTTGGTATTTTATACATATCTCTTTCTCTAGAACTTAGTTTACAGTGAATAAATATGATTTGAAAAGCTAATTCGTAGACCTACAACTCTTATATTTATGTAAAACTCTAATTTAGCTGTTATTAATTCACAATATGGGATGCAACATAGGACAAGTTCTGTCCAGATTTTGAAATTACAAATCCTGTATGAACAACTGTTAGTGTTTTGAATATATCTTTTTTATACAAAACATATTTTGCGGTAATTCTTGTTTGTTTGCAACCCTAAGAGATGTATCTACATCTTTCATGAAGGTTATAAAGTCTAGTTTTGCCGTTTTCCTTTTCAAATCTAAGTTGCGACATGAGGTACTAGGCTAGCCAGAATTACTATTTTGGGAGCATATCGTATTTGTACAGGCTAAGCTTACTTGTGATGATACTCCTATTTTACATCAACATTATTGAGCTGCTAGGAATTAAATAAGTTATTTAATTATATTTTTAAGGTTGTATATACTCGTGAACAAGTTGAGGACCTTGAAACGTTGGTTGGTCTACGGTCTGAACTCGCGAAGTTGTGTTGGACTGTTTCTTTGCTAAAGCATTGAGGTTTGTGTATAAACTTGTACTTGCACTCTTTTAATTGCTGGTATATCTGAAAGTTGATCTGGTACCTTGATTACCCCTTGTAACTTTGCATTGTCGTGTTAGCATCCTTCAAGACATTAAAGACGCTTGTGTAACTCGCCCACTTGTACAGATTGCTTGATCACTTGGTACTCTTGTTGGGACCTTGTACTGCTTGTGGCTGTGACTTTGTCACTATTGGCATGCCTCTTGATTCGGATCATTTTCCATCTTGACTCTGGATTTTTCATTCCTCTTAAATATGGAACTTGTCTATTTTAAGTACGAACTAGAAAGCCATTTTTAATATGGTTCTTGGTTCTCTTGATTATTGGGCTTTGACCTTTCTTGAAATAGGGCGTCGACCCTTCTTGATACCTGCTTGTGCTTGGTATGACGACATGATGTATATATTGGGCGAGCCTTTTTGTTGAATTAGTTGGAAAACTATGCTATGAGCGTTCTTGACATTTGGATCTTTAAATATCGAACTTGATACTCTTTATATATTGTTTACATGTTTTATTTATTATGTTCAATTATGCTGCCCATGACTTGAGAAAGGTAAGTTGGTGAATCTGAGGGCTCCGAACCTATAGTTTTTGCACCACTAAGCTATATGCTTAGCGATAGTTGTTTCTATCGTAGGGAATGTTCGAGAGGATGCATGAAGCTGGCCATTGGAGATGGAGATTTTGAGAGCCTTAAGGAAGATCACATTTGCATATAGGCATTTATATTTTGTATAAACCTTGGGACTTGTACATGATCTATGTGTTGTATATTTACATGAAATTTTGAGGACTAATTTGATCATGTCACCATGGGTTGTAATATAAGTATGTCTATATGTTTTGTTCTTTTGGGGTGTGTAAACCCAAGTCTTGTAATATACGAAATTTACTATTAGTTTTGAATGTTTGTGTGAAGCATAAACCGACTGATTTCGGTACTCGGAAGTTGGTAATATTCTTGTTATCTCATCCTTAAGTGTGAGGATAATATATGCATGACAAGCTCATCAGTTATTTGCTTAAATTATTCTGGGAGGGTTTTTCCGTCATAAGTTAAATTCCGCGCCATGTCAATTTTAACATCAAATAAATGTTTAAATGGGCAAGATGTATATCCTTAACTAAATTATTCGTTATGAACCTAATCCCTCTAATAGATTAAAATCAGTATGCCCTTCGTTAATCTCTTTTAAATGTCGCAAGTATTAAATTAGGTTTCTCGTTAAGTGGTAGTATCCCTCCGAAAGGGTCGCTACAGGTGAGGTCGGTCTACTTGGGAGGTTCACCCTTTTTGTTAGGCGACTACTAGTTAGGAGGTTATACTCTTTTTAATGTTTTTGGCCTTTTTTCATGTATTCATTCTTGCCTTGTCTTTTAGCCTTCATAACTGCAAATCATTAAAATATCATCAGAATAGGAAATACTTAGACATTGAGGACACTAATTATTGAATCAAAATGACCTCAAATGAGTGGAAACATATCACTCATCAATACACCAAACTTAAAATTTTGCTTGTCCTAAAGTAAAATTTTGAGTGTCTGATAACGCTCAACTACAATTCATCCAATTCTAAGTGTAGGCGGTCGCTAACAAGTATAAACCCAACTAAGAGTTGGGGTCGATCCCACAGGGAGTGATATAGTAAAGAATTTGATTAAGAACTAAAATTGTGTCCTAATCATTTGTAGAGGTTGAAGTTTCGCAACATTAATGTAAATCACAAAATTTTGACAATTAATGTCAAATGGGGGGGGGGGGGGGGGGGNGGGGGGATGGGATTTAGGTAACCAATTTATGACTACTAAAATCGAAAGTAAACAAGTGGAGAGGGTTTCTTGGGTGAGTGATAAATTGAATGCTAATTTCGCATAATGGGTGATTACTAGTTACTTAGATGTTGCATCTCGGTGTGTAGGCTAGGTTTTGAGTGCAATAATCATTTCTCAATCAACTATTGTGATTCAAGTGAGTTATTTTGAATATCAGCAAAACACAATCGAACAACCCATTACCTTAATGAATCCACCTTTTAAAGCTAGATTTACAAGATTGCAATCAATTCCACTTTCTCAAGCTAGATTCATAATCATGCAATCATTACAGTCATCAACTAATAATTAGACTCTAACACCTCTTTCTCAAGCAAGTATCAAGTACTAAGCTAGAATTGAATTTTCAACTACGATTCCTCAATTAAAACATGAACTATCAATTGAACCTACTTCGAAACAACAATAAAATTAGTAACTAACAATACCCCTTAGCTAATTAGAGCATTCAACTACATAGTCACACCCCAAGAATGGGGGTTTTAACCAAACATGGTACAGAACAAGAAATCGTTACCAACAATATTTTCCTTCAGGTTTGACAACGATCTGCAAGTGTTCAAATGCTAGAAATTAGGCTAGAAGTATCACAATGCCTAAATCTCTACTTAAAAAACGTAAAAATAATGTTCTAGAATGTAAAATTCAAAAACCCATAAGTGAACAATGTGGGAACTCTCTCTCTTCTTTTTAAAGTTGCATTTATACGTTCCCAGAATTCCAGCACGGAGTAAACTCGGTGAAGTAAGTCGGGTTTCACCGAACTGGTCATCGATGCACTGAGTGCCCCTCTTTTCACATATTTGGCATGTCATTCAGCAAATCATTTTGTAACTTTTGGCGAAGTGAGTCAAGTTCGCCGAACTGGTCGGTGATACGCCGAGTGCTCTTCTTATCGCCTTTTTGGCATGGCTTTTTATCACCTCGTTCTGTAATATTTGGTGAGCGAAATCGACATCGCTGATATCTTCGGTGAGTCGCCAAATCACTTGTTTAACTGCCAAGTTGGTTTTGTCCATGGGCTGGCATGCTGGATCTTTAGGCGTGTTGAAGGTTCACTTGGCGACTCGCCGAGTGGCTTTGGCGAGTACCAACTTTGCTTTCCTTCAACTTTTTCAGCTTTTTCGCTCCTATTTTCTTTGTAATGTCCTTGACTTACTCTTTTGTCCTTCATTGCTGCATATTAACATTTTAACATCAGTTATGAGTATAAAGCATACATTGAGGACACTAAATCTCTGAATGGTAAGTCCTAAATGAGTTGAAATCTCTAACTCATCAACACCCCAACTTAAACTTCTGCTTGTCCTTAAGTAAAACACAAGATCAATTAGGTCAACAGGGATGTCTACAAATAGTACTACTTGAGACTCAACATGAATGCACAAGAGGTTCAATCTACCCATGCAATGTTCAATTGTGCACTAGAAGTTTCAAACTGTGACTAGCCATCATCAAATAGAAGTCAAGCTCACAATGCTTTCTTCAAATGAAAATTCAAGCTCAATAAGTGTATTCGAATGCCCTCACATCAAGAATGATTCCATGCTCACACAAATCTCAATAAAGTTGTGACTTACGGAATCAAAATCAACTCTCACAATCTCAAAGATAAACACATGCATGATTCTATCCATATGCTCGCCTGTATTTTCCAATCAACATATCACTCGGCTCAATCAAGATTACCAAGGTCTTTCAAGACTTGTAACGGGGCTGAGGTTAAATGTATGATTGTTTTGGCTTAGTGACTTCTACCTTCATGAAGCATGACTTGCATTTCACTTCTTCTCCTTTTCTTCAACTCTTTTAATTTTCACAATCCACCCAAAGTACTTTCAAGCACAAAAATTCGTGTATGGCTCATTGGAAACCTCTTTTCTTTCCATCCATGCACTTCTTTTTCAATCCTTTTTTCTTTTGCTTTTCCTTCTTTCTCTTCTCTTTCATTTTTTTTTATATAGAAGGGTTCCATCTTTTTCAACACAATTCTTGAAGGGTGAATTTCACAACCTTCTTGATAAATTTCTTTTCTCATTTTTCATCACACCTCCAACTTAGGCCTTTCGCCTAAGTTGGCTATTCAATTTAGGTGGGTAGGAAAAAGGCTAAATGTGTTCATGTTTCATCCAAAGAAAACATTAGGCTCAAATGGTTCCAAGCTAGGTTCACACTCTCACAAGGTGGTCACAAAGAGGTATAACAATAATTTTGGTTCACTCTAAAAAGTTTGTGCCTAAGATCATTTCCTTCATTCACCAACGTTAGTCAATTGGACCAACGAGGCAAGTTCTAGGTATAACCAAGCACATATTTCAAGAAAATATCAACACACAAGGCATTCAACACAATCATCGATCATGATTCTACAAGTTAAGCTCGTGTGCAACGATCATCGCAAGACTCATTTCGACAATTGACTAGTCACAATGAGATGATAAGAGTCCACACATGACTAACTCAAATTTTCCTCATTGGACTTGCACAAACATATCGTTCAATCAACAACACTATTCAAGTAATCGGTAATGATCGCAACCGATACTCAAATATGCAAGAGAATAAACACAACATTCACAAATCAAGAAATTAGGAAATGGATAAATAGGATAAAAAACCAACATTCACAATTTTCACCATAATAAACGAGAAGTTTTAGATACAACTAAAACTAGTAAAACAAGCATCCAAAACAAAATAAATACAACACAACGGGATAGGTATGAAGATACCCACACCCCACCAAAAATACCAACCAATGTCCTCAAAGTGAAAGAAAATTAATGTCTCAAAGATAAAGCAAGAAGAGAGACAAGATCCCCCTGTCAGGCTAAGCCTAAGGTGAATGCTGTGCATCTGGTCTTTCTCGATCGGGGCATCAGTGCATATCTCTCCTCCAATATTGGGCTACACTCCACTAGGGCCAATCATCAATGTCCTCAAAGTGAAAGAAAATTAATGTCTCAAAGATAAAGCAAGAAGAGAGACAAGATCCCTCTGTTAGACTAAGCCTAAGGTGAACGCTGTGCATCTGGGCTCTCTCGATCGGGGCATCAGTGCCCATCTCTCCTCTAATATTGGGCTGCACTCCACTAGGGCCAATCATCGAGGTGTTCGAAAGTGAGGCTATTGTATCCTTGGACTAGATAACCCTTAAGGTCCTCCAAGTACTCATAAACTGCCTCCTCCCGAGTTGCCAACTCCTCCTCATCAGTGTCTGACGCTTTCGACTCCTCATCATTATCAGCTAAACCAGTATCTCCGGTCACATTAGCCGGAGGGATCTCAGAAATAGCTGGAACATTTGAAAAGAGGCCTCGGGAATGTCAACTCCACCCCATAACATAAATATATCACTGGATTTGAGTTCATCCACATCATGCCTCAACCTGCAACTCGGCCTTCAAGGCTGTCGCATCCTCTGACTGTCAACCCCCCCTAATCACATGCCTCAAATTGCATGGTGGGGGCATCTAATACTAGGCCATGAGAAGTAATCAACTCTCTCTACTCTCGTAACTCATCTCGGATGCGTGCAAGGGTAGCAACAATGGCCCACTCAATCAACCCTAGGATAGCCGCCTTAACCCATGAAGCACGCACATCGGCTGAATGTGCTAGATGGCCCATGTTATACAACATGGTTTATGTCAACGGGGGTGGGGAAACAACATCAACAGTAGAAGTAGTAGGAGTAGAAAAACTAGGTGTACCTGATGGCTTACCGGCCTGAGTGGGAGGAGTAGCGTTTGTCGCTAAGGTCTCTAAATCTACAGCCAGGGATGTGTCCATCGAGGCTATCCTCTTTCACTCAGCCTTATCTCTAGTATATTCTTCCTTGATCCTTTGGATGTTAGTAGAGGAAGTGGGAATCACTTCCACATCTGTCTTTGCCATAATTGGCACTCTAGCTTGTCCGCACAACTCTGTGATAAGCTCTGGGAATGGTGGTGAGGTCTGGCTTTGCTTAGCTCTCATGGCCATCTCCTTCTCGATAATCAACCCAAGATTCAACCTCTCCCGATCAATATTAGACCCCGGAATTGCAGCCTTCGGGTGATGGAGAATAGACTCATTTTTTGATGGCATGAGTGTGCTGCTGATGAACCCAAACAAGTATCTAACAACGACGTTCAGGTCCTTCTTCTCAACCTGAACCCCTTGATCAATCCATGGAGGCGTAATATCGGAGATCAAGGGAGCCAACCACCCCTTAAGATCCTTTAAGGTCTTCTTCTGAATTTAATCCGCCAAGAAATAGATCACCCGGAGTGTGCACCCCAACACCTCATTTATGTCTATACTGCTTCACTTTACCTTGTTACCCCACACCACAACATAATCAACTGGTGCAAATGAATTGGCTTGGCTTTTCGAATTAGTTTCCCATATCCTTCATAGAACTCCCGGACCCAAGAAGGTATATACAGGCCTTAGAGTGGTGTGAAAAGCTCAAACTTGTGAAAATGGATCGTCTCCCACACTGCTGGATACCGGTCCACATTACCATTAGTGGACAACCTATTCTCCTCCAAAATTGTCCTCAACCTGGAGAGCCTTTAGTCTGTTCATCGATTGCGGAGGGGATGCCTGGGTTGGGGCACTTATGGTGTCTGCTTTGGTGCCTGTAGTGGAGGTGGTGGAGGAGGTGGAGGCGTCGGTAGTATTGGGAGTCTCGTCGGATCATGTAACGCTTTAGAGCACAACTCAGCACATCTCAGCTTGGTTCAGGCTCGTAGACCGGAGATCTAGAGCTAATCTATTCCTTATTATCAGACTAAGATGTGGTGAGGTGGGTGGAGTAGACACCCATAGTGTCAAAGCTAGAATTGCTTTGACTTTTCTCTACAGGCTATTTCCCTTTCCCATGCCTTTCCCCTATGTTGGAGGAAATTTCGATCTTGTTGATCTTGGAGGTTTAACCTCTGTAGCAAAAACTATTCCATTGGACTTTTACCTTTTTTTGGACCCTTGACTGGAACCTTTGGTATGGCCATACCTGTCAAAATAACACAAATAAAAAAAATGCGGTTGCAACCGGTTAGTGAACTATCACGTTTAAAAATTGCAGGAAAACTCACCAATCAACTCGACGAGTCGCTGAGTTCATTCATTGAGCCTTAAAGGGGTCACCAAAAATCATAGAGCTCAAAATAAAGAAAATCAGCACAGATCAGTGAGGTATAAGGTCATTCTATAAAGTGCCGAACTTGATCAGCGAGCCAAAGGTAGCTTGTCGAATAGCAAAGAATGATTTCCAATATTTACGGCTGCAAAAAGGAGATAACAAAGGCATTATGCAAGTCATCGAGTAACTTCGGCGAGCTTAGGCGTATCGCCGAATGTTACAGAATCCAACAACTATATTTCAAGACAAAAAGGGCGATGTCAGGGGTTAGTTGGCGAACCGCCGAGTCATTAAGCGAGCTTGACTAAGATTGTCGAACAATCTTTCATGCCAGATTTCACCCGACCCCCAATTTTCAATGGACACACTACAATAACCAAATTAAAGCCCTATCCTATGCAATTCACGCCTAGCCCATATCATTACCAACCTCGGGGTACTCATACATTCCCCAAATAATCTAGTATCGACTAAACAATGCCTTTTCCCTTAAAAATGACGTCACCCGATCTATCATTGTGCAAATTAAGTTGTTTAGAACAATTCGGGTTACTCACACTTCACCCATATCAAACCGAACACGCTACAACCACAAACCCGAAATTATAAGCAATTTGAACACAGGATTCAAACTACGGTAGGTTAATCATGAAATCTAACAAGTTTGATTAACAACCCACAGTTCAAAGTTGATTAAGCACACAAAAATATATGATAGATCTGTCAATTATGACAACACACTTAGAATATTGCAAGAAATTTAAGTGAATTCAGGATACCAACCTCTGAATTAGACAAATAAATGACTTGGGCAAAAGTAAAAACAAGAAACACATGAATTCCAACCACGCAACGACACCCACACAAAAACTATGACCTAAAATGATGTTGAAAGAGTACAATAGTCGAAAAAAGCAATATAAAGATGAGTTTTGAATTTAAAACGGTTGGAAGCCTTTTGACTCTTCATTTCACGCCTCCATCGGTGATCGTTACTTATGTCGCCAACCTATTCAGTGACGCGCCAAATGGCACTTTGCCCACCAAATTTACCAGAACTCTAGCCATTTGGTGGGTCAAAAAGGTCATCCACATTGGGCACGCTGAACCACTCGGTGATTCACCGAGTGAGTTCTGAGCTCGCCCATTTGCCTATTTCTCCAAAACTTTGAATGTTCTACTTGCACATCCAACAACCATTATTTAAACAACATAAACTAAAACTTGGGTTGCCTCCCAAAAAATGCCTTATTTAACATCATGGCACGACTAAGACATGATTTCAAGCTTCATTATTTGGGTTAACCATGGTATCACTTAGTAAACCTTCTTTTGGTCTTGGATTTAAATGAGCTGAGATTTTACCCATTTGTGTTTCCAGCTACTTAATAGACATCGAGTGTGAAGTAACCATTTGGTTCAGAGAAGAGACGCCATCTTTCATTTCCTTTAGCACCTTGTCCGATCCTTCCACTTTGTTGAGAATACGAGCAAGCATATCTTTGGTGCGAGAATTTTAAGGATCAACCCTTGGATCTTTTGGCTTTTGACGCTCATGGAGAGGCACATATCGTTCTTTGTCGCCATCCCTCTCCCTCCAATTCATACCACGTCACACCATTCCCTATCTCGGTCTCTCCAATAATCGTCATGGTCCTTGTTCCAACCTTGATTCCCTGCCTTGGATAGTTTGGGCGAGAACCCCTTGGCTGGTTTGTCAAGAAATGCACTTTCTCAAAGTGTGCTTCATCAGGATTTACTCCACTATTACTTTCAACTGCATTCACAGTCTTGCAACCACTTCCCATGACATGCTTCATCAATAGGTCCATTTGGGTCAGCATCTTGGCCATGTTTTTGTCTCGCTCTTGATTCTTTTCCATTTGTTATTTTGTTAGCCCAAAGTTCAAAGGAGATACCTGTTCTTCACTAGTGTAACAAGCGCGATTGATTTTCGTCATCTCATCAAGAAGGGTAGATGCTATGTCAAAAGGTTGTTGCATGGTTCCTCTTTGAATGAGTTGGTCTTCCACACCTTTGTTGACCACATCGAGGCTTCGGTAAAAATATTGCAACAACACATTTTCAGGTAGCCCGTGAGTTGGGCATTGGAGCAACAATTTTTGAAACCTTAACCATGTCTCGTGAATAGGTTCGCCATCCACTCACTTGAAGTTCTGAATATTATCCCTCAACTTAACCATCTTTGAAGGAGGGAAAAACCGTTCATAAAACAAATCAGTGAGCTCCTCCCAAGAAGTGATTGATTCACTTGGTAAATCGGCCAGCCACTTTGTTTCTTCCCCCATTATAGAAAAGGGGAACAAACAAAGTCGGATTGACTCCTGAGTGTGAAAGAAAATGGCCCACACACATCCACAAAGTTTTGAATGTGATCTTGAGGGTTCTCATGAGGGAGTCCCCAAAATAGACCCTTCATTTGCAACAACTGCTACATGGTGCTAGTCACGTGAAATACCACATTGCCCACAGTCTGAGGCAATCAGATAGCACCCGCACTTCCCAATTGATCCTCATTGACATCATGGAAATTCCCAATGTCATCATTGTACCCAAGTTGGCTGGCGTTACTCCTATTCACATTCATCTCTTCACCTATTTAGGAGCAGCCAACAAAGAACACAAATAAGATAATTCAACTACAACAAAATCAGTTCATGACTAAACTTCAACAAAAGATTTCTAAACACCACTCCCCGGCAGTGGCGCCAATTTTAATAACACTCAACTACACTTTATCCAATTCTAAGTGTAGGCGATCTCTAACAAGTATAAACCCAACTAAGAGTTGGGGTCGGTCCCACAGGGAGGATACAATAAAGAATTCGATTAAGAAGTAAAATTGTGTCATAATCATTTGTAGTGGTAAAACTTTTGCAACATTAATGTAAATCACAAAGTTTTGACAATTAATATCAAATGGGGGGGGGGGGGATTCACGTAACCAATTTATGACTACTAAACCTGGAAGTAAATAAGTAGAGATGGTTTCTTGGGAGTGTGATACATTGAATGCTAATTTCGCGTAATAGGTGAATACTAGTTACTCAAAGATGTTGAATCTCGGTGGGTAGGCTAGGTTTTGAGAGAAATAGCCATTTATCAATCAACTATTGCGATTCAAGTGAATTCTTTTGAACCACAACAGGCAAAACACAGTCGAACAACCCATAACCTTAATCAATCCACTTTTTCAAGCTAGATTTGCAAGATTACAATCAAACCCACTTTCTCAAGATAGATTCATAATGATACAATCAATACAATCATCAACTAATAATTCGACTCTAATACCTCTTTCTCAAGCAAGTATGAGGTACTAAGCTAGAATTGCATTTATAACTACAATTCCTAAATTAAAACATGAACAATCAATTGAACCCACTTTGAAAATAAAATAAAATAAAATCAGTAACTAACAATGCACATTAGCTAATAACAACATTCAATTACATAACCACACCCCAAGAATGGGGGGTTTTAGCCAAACATAGTAAAGAACAAGATATCGTTACCAACAAAGTTTTCCATCAGGTTTGACAATTATCCGCGAGTCTTCAAATGCTAGAAATTAGGCTAAAAGTCTCACAATCCCTAAATTTGTACTAAAAAAATGTACAAACAATGTTCTAGAATGTAAAACTCAAAAACCTTAAAGTGAACAACGTGAGAACTCTCTTTCTTCGATTTAAAATTGCATTTATACGTTTCTAGAATTTCACCACATAGTCAACTCAATGAAATAAGTCGGGCTTCGCCGAACCGGTCGACGATGCACTGAGTGCTACTCTTCTTGCCTTTTTGGTGTGTCTTTTCAGCAAATTGTTCTGTAACTTTTGGCGAAGTGAGTCAAGTTCACCGGACTGGTTGACGATACGATGAGTGCTCTTCTTCTCTCCTTCTTGGCGTGGATATTTACCACCTTGTTATGTAATATTTGGAAAACTAAATAGGCATCTCCGGTCTCTTTGGCGAGTCGCCAAATCACTTGTTTGACCGCCAAGTTGGTTTTTTCCATGGGCTGGCATGCTGGATCTTTAGGCGAGATGAAGGTCCACTCGGGGATTCGCTTAGTGGCTTTGGCGAGTACCAACTTTTCTTTCCTTCATCTTTTTTTTTTGCTTTTTCGCTCCTATTTGCCTTGTAATGTCCTTGTCTTACTCTTTTGCCTTCATTGTTGCATATTATCATTTTAACATCAGTTATGAGTATAAAACATGCATTGAGGAAACTAAATCCCTGAATATTAAGCCCTAAATGAGTCGAAATCTTTGACTCATCAGTGTCACCACAATAATACTATCAAGCATATTCAACACTCAATCATGTGCTCAAAAAGCTTCAAATGATAACTAGCCGGTATCAATCCAAGCTCAGGCTCACTAGTGCTTTCTTTCTAATTCAAAACCATGTTTCAAAAAATGCATTCAAGTGCCCTCACATCAAGAATGATTCCATTCTCTCACAACGAATATCATTAAAAAAGTTAGGAATCAATACAACTCTCACTCTGTGAGAGAGAAATATATGCAATCTTCATATGTTTACCCATATTTTACAATCATTACACAACCTAGTTCATGCAAGATCTCAAAGGTCTTTTAAGGCTTGTAATGGGGCATAGGGTAAAGGTACGGTCAATTTAGGTCAGTGACTTAACATTTTCAAAGTATTATTGTACTCATCTTCACCTCTTCCCAAGTTCTTTCTCTTCTTTTCATTTGGAGACTCAAACTTCATTTTTTCATTCAATTTATTGGACACTCCTTTTTATTTCATCACAATTTCTTTGTCATTTCAATTTTCAAACTTTTTCTCACTGTCACGACCCAGGGGTACCCCTAGACATAACACAGCGTACTTGACCCCGAAGGGGTCTCATACAAGCCCTTAGCATATCATGACATAAGAACATAGGGAAAAATGCGGAAAAATTAAAACTTTTCTTTACAATCGAAGTCTTTCATATAATAAGAGAGAGTCTATGACACTATGTCTCAAACCATCTATAACATTTGAAGTAAAACTATTGAATACAATCTTAGGGACATAGCCCTTACATAAATCTAAAATATAAAAGAAAGACATAAAGGACATATGGTCAAGACCTCGAATACTATGATGACTCACCAATCTTCTTCTTCTTTATCTTACTATAGTCCTAGCCACGAGGGTAGAATCCGATATCACCAACCCCTACACTTATAGAAAATGTAGAAATATGGGTTAGCACAAAATGTACTAAGTATAGAAGCCATGCATAAAAATCGTTAAAGCATGCATAAAAGGGACATTTTTTTTGAAACCATGCTTTATGCCACTTTTGAACATCATCTTTGAAATAGTTGGAGAATTTAGCTCATGAGACAAACCATGCACAATTAATCATAAAATAAAGGATATCATCATAATCACAAGCATAGTCTCCAACACAACATAATGCATACTCCAATCTTCACAAGACATAGTTCACATGCATAATTACATACCAAGATCATCCCATCATAATAGAACAATCACATAAGTAACCTTAAGCTCTACTTGTGCAATGATAGATAGGATCCCATAATCCTATCTACACTAAGTATCACTTCTAGGCCACCATGATCATGCATAACATACCTTGACCTTATCCATAGCCAACACTGATAGACAAGGAGACATTCATATTTATATCTTATAATAAGTAAAGTCACTCATAGCAACAATCCATATCATGCATACATAATTTTATATATCTTCATAACACAAGGAAACCACATCATAACCCCTTTATAAGATCACTTACATTGGGAAGATGGACTACTAGCGTAAAATGTTTCCATCGCATGAGATCACTTACATTGGAAAGCCGGACTACTAGCATAAAAGCTTCCATCTCATTTTTATATCCACTCAGTGCTAAGCATAATTCCCTTTACAATTCATATTAAGTCTTTACTTAAGTTCATGTTCATGAAAGAATGCACTAGGCACTCCAACCAATATAACATCATAATAGCTCATAGATTCATTAGGTGAGAATGTCCTTTCAACCTCATAGTGTGCTCATGAGAATATCCTTTCATTCAACACAACAAGATCATCATAGTCATAATAGTATATGCATAATAAAGTGTAAGGGTATGAGGAGAATTACCTTTCAACAATACCACAATTACACAATAATCATAAGATCTTCACTTTCTAAGTGAATCATAAGCTTATACACAATTCTCATAAAGATGTTCAAACCCTCATAACTTTACCCTTCAAGGGCCATGAACCACAAGCAACACCTTAGTCATATCATAATCATATTCATACATGGGTGTATATATGTGATTGTCCTTCCAATGACACAATAACAACATTATCATAATAGACACTTTATTCTCAAAGTATTCATAAACATGCACATAATATCATAATCATGCATACACCTCATATCTTGCACTTAAGGGTCACATTAAGTCACACATTTAACATTCAACACATGAAACATAAATACAACCATGACTCAAGTAATCTATTCATTTCATGCATAAACTCATGTGATCATATTATAGGTCATGTGGGTGAAGTATTTTCACAATAATGCCATATGCAACTCAACCTACATAATAGCTTATTTCTTAAAGCCTTGACATCTTTAGTTTATTCATTTTAGCTTTTACCTTTTAAATCCCTATTAGTCATCTTC
Organism: Solanum stenotomum; assembly: GCF_019186545.1. Taxonomy (NCBI): domain Eukaryota; kingdom Viridiplantae; phylum Streptophyta; class Magnoliopsida; order Solanales; family Solanaceae; genus Solanum; species Solanum stenotomum. The sequence goes on along the minus strand of NC_064284.1, from coordinate 40,550,629 downwards.
ATGTTACAAGCCTTACTCTCAAGAAATGCCTCACATGTTCATCATGCAAACCTATTTCTCAAGGTAACCTAACCACTTGCCTCTTTCTTGATAAATTATAGTTATATAGGAAACATATAAACTCAATCTCAATACTACACAACCATGATCCCTCATATAAGCCCTTAATCAATTCAATTCATGTCTATAAGCTTTACCCTAAAGCAATCCATGTCTAGGTCATCTAATGTAAGGCAATTCATATAGAAGTTCATCATTCTTAGAAGGTCACATCTAAACCCTCAATTTGCCTCTTCCATGACATAACCCTAGACTATATCAATTTCATCGTAAGATCTTAGGTTAATCAAGTATACATGTAGAATTATATTAAAATCATGCAATCACCTCATAATCTACACCAACTTGCAACAACATTCATAATGTAAAGAAGAATCATAGCTAGGATTGGGGAACTCATGGATTCTTGAAGAATTCAAGCTAAAATCATGTAAAATCAGTAATTCATTCATAAAAAAACATAATTCTACCTTTAAAAGCAACTTTGAAAGGAATCCATGAGGTTGAGTTGAAACCCTAGCTATTTGAGTTTTCTAGATTTGAGATAAAAGCTTTTGAAGGGGCTCCTTGGGTGATGGCTACCCAAGGATGAAAAATCGCATACCTTAAGTGTAGAATCCAACCAAAATTGAAGGATAAAGGCTGATCCTTGAACCCTAAGCTTGACCTTGTTCTTGCTCTTTAATGGAGGTTTCTAGAGAGAAGATTTTGGGTGAGGAGAGTGTGTATATATATATATATATATATATATTTATGTATATATTAAACAACCCCCAATTAAAGATAATTAAAGAGGAATTTCCTAAACTAACTTACCTTTGGCCGAGATTTTGGACAGCATTGCAGGCCTAACTCACGCCTTCCACTCACGGACCGTGAGTGGACCTACTGACCATGCTTCTGGTCCGTAGGTCAGGTATGGGGCTCCTTTTTGAGTTCTTGACTCACTCCCAAGAGCTACGGAGCGTGGATGGTCCTACGCCCCGTAGGTGCCATCCGTAGCTCACTTCTTGGGCAGTCTTGGGGCAGATTTGGGGGACTATTTTGGGGTCCTCCTCAAGGACCCCTTTGGTTGGTCCTTGGGGAGTTGCACCTTGACGTTTAACCCCTAAAACCCTCAACCGAACCCGGGAAGTCATTTTACACTTCTAAACCCCACATTCAACTCAACAACACACTCGTAAGCCTCTAGTTCCACCTACTAGTTTTCCGGGTTGTTACACTCACTCTCTCTCTTTGTTTTTTGTAAGGAGGGGATCCTTTTTTTTTGCAAAAAACTTCAAAGTTGTGTCTCACTTTTATTTTTCTTTACTTTCCACTTAATTTTGTTTAATCCTTCCTTTCCACGCACCCAACTTAGGCTTTTGGCCTAAGTTGGCTATTCAAATAAACCAATGTTTAGAAAAGGGAATATTCATGGGTGAGATGTTAGGGAAAATTCGGCTCAAGAGATTTCAACAAGGTTGACAACAAATGGTGAGAAAATGGTTGTACACCATCACAAGGTACCCAAAAAAGGTATGGCCATTTGGGTTTCCTCTCAAAATTGTACCAAAGATAATTTCTTGCCTTCATCCAAGCTAGACAATTAGACTAACTAGACAAATCCTAGGATTCAACAGGCATGCTTTCAAGAAGGACCTCACCACACATGTAACTTCAAAAAAAATCTTTTAACACAACTCTACAAATAAAAAATCTTACGTGCGATGTTCATTACAAGGCTCACATCAATACACAACTAGTCAACACAAGAATAAAATAGACCATTCAAAACTAAAACAACGATTTATTTCTTGCAAATTAACAAAAAACACATTTATAATCATAAGTACTACACAAGACATTTATATTGAACATAATCGATCCTCAAACATCAACAACAAAAACCTAGGCAATCTCAATCATTTCAAAAACTCCAAAATCACGGGGGCAATAGATAAAAAGAGAGACAAAATGAATCAAAACCATCAGCTATCATAACAAGAACCAAAATATTACAAACATCGCAAAATAAAAACAGGAAATAGCAAAATACAATCAAAAAGGAAATATAGGGACAAGTTCCCTCACCCCACCATAATAAAAATAGTAGTGTCCTGAATGCTTTCAAAGTAAGTATGTGAGGATACTAATATAAAGATCCCCTAATAGGCTATGCATGTAAAGTTATATGATCCTTGGACTCTGAAAGGATGACATATCTCAGGAATCAATTCCCGAGAAAACTCACTTAGAGGTCTACACAATAGCATCAATCGGGCATCAGTGGCCTGCATATCCATAGGAGGAATGATTGATTCTAAAGAAACTCCACTAGTGCCAACTATGGAAGTCTCCATACGAGACCTATATTTGGTAGCCTGCACCATCATCTCCTCAATATCATGTAACTCTTTCAGTGTCTAAGCTATTCTCTACTCACCCTCTCTTAAGAACTCCTTCTCATATATCTCCTCAGAATCGTCATTTACTCCATCCTCAATATCAATAGGCTGCTCGGCCGTGCTACTAGGGGCATCAACTCTAGGTTTGGAAGGAGGCACAAACTTATGCATATTTGGAAATGGTACCTTACCCCAAAGCATGGAGATATTAGTAGAACTCAACTGGTCCACATCAGCCACACATGTAGTAACCTCTCCCCTAAACTCAATCAAACAAACAAAGCTACCCTCACTCTACTTTCTAGTCTCCACTCTAGTGGTGACGTTGTACAACCTCTCTCCCATATGGAGCTAAAGTGGTCCTATGCAGCATAAACTCAGACCTAACTGGGCACATCAATGTCTCAATCACTTGCTTAATAATCTTAATTACATCCTTCTCTATCCTATATGCCCTAGAATCCATAGACCGGGCTAGGTTGCCCATCTGGTATATCAAGGCCTAGGTCAAGGGAGGTTGGGATGCAGGGGTAGGTGTAGATGAAGTAGAAAGGGTAGCTGAGCTAAAAGGTACATTGAGGGCTGAGGAATAACTGGTGGCTCAAGAGAAGGAGAAGGATTAGTAGCATTGGCCTCAAGGCTAGTAGGGTCTACCACATGGGTCGTTCTTGGTGGTTGTGGCTTTCTCTGAGTCGCGTTATCTCTAAAATAGTCTGCCTCAATCCTTGTGATATCATGGAAGTGGTGGGGGTGATCCAACCATTTTTCCTCTCTCAGTATGACACTCTCGCAGTCTCACACAATTGTGTGATAAAGACTAGAAAGGGGAGAGAGGTCTCCTCCTAACGAGCTCTGATTAGCATCTTTTACTTGTAATGGTAGAAACATAAATATCTGCCTAGTCAATGATGTTGCCAACTAGAAATGCATTTGGATAATGGAGGATGGATTCCTTATGCGACGACATGACATTAGTGCTAGTGAACCCAAACTAATATCTGGAGGTAATGTTCATGTACTTCTTTTCGATCTTTACTCCGTCAGCCATCCACAGAGAGGTAATGTCAGAAATTAGGGGTGCCAGCCACCACTTGAGTACATCCACGCTATGTTTCATTCAAATCTTGTATAGGTCTGTCATGTTTCCCTTGGTGGCAAAAATGTTATTTATGGCACTGACATGACGTTGTACTATTTTCTCTCAGATATCAACTTCTTCCAAGGGTCTCCACACCACACCTTTCCTTTTATTTGTAGGGCCTTTGCTTAGGACTCATAAAATTCCCTCACCCATGCTGGGACATAAAGGTGTCGTGCTCTAGTTAACCGCTCAAAACCCATGGAATTTTATTGTGTCCCAGATTTTGGGGTAGTCACTCATTACCACATCAGTGGATAAATGCCTCTCCTCCTAAATTGTTAGGTCTCCTGCCGCTTTGATCCTATTCAGGGATCTTTGAGCTATTATAGGGAAAACACATGAGGCTGGTGATTTGGACTAAGAGCTCTATAGCATCTTGGACAATATGTCTGTTATTTCTCTTGCCACGACCTTCTTTTGTGCTTCACTCACACGCGAAGATCGCAGAGTGGAATGTTGTTGAGGAGCCTCCGAAGGCTCATTGATGGTGATCCCACTATTCTTCTTTGATGGGGTGAAGGTGGAGACTCATGTTCAGAGTCAGAGGAGACTACCCTCATGCCTTTTAACTTAGCTATTTACTGCAAGGAATAATATCCAAACATATATCGGGTGAAGGTTAGTAAAAAATAAGCTCAAATACAAACACAGTTCAAAATAAGTCTAAGGCCGACCTAAATGGAAGGCGATTCACCTAAAAGGTTAGGTGAGTTAAAGCGAGCTTGCCGAAGTTGACATAACACATTTTTATTTCACTCAGGCATGAAAGGTTGAGTCAACTCTAACTGGGCGATTCCCCGAGTTGGTTTCGGCGGGCTAAGACAAGTCCATCGAAAGTGACAGTGCTCAACCAAAAAGGAACAAGCAAAAGGGCAATGTCCACTCCAACTCAATGATCTTTGTAGTTGGTTTTGTCGAGCTAAGAGTGCCCGCCGAATGAGATTGTACCCAGGTTGCATATTCAAACTCAGAAGGTGATTTAGGGCTTACTTGGAGTTTCGTCTAATCACCTTGGTGAGATGCGACAAGCTCACCGAACAGGTAATTTCATTCCAATGCCTATTTTTCACAAATTTAATACTGATATGGAACAATTCCCCTTACATAAGAAATTTTACACTCTACCCACATGCTATTCTAAACATGGGTACTCAGACGTCCCCCAAGTTTTCACAAAGTTTTGCCCAAATTGATGATTCACCCTTAATAAAGTCATCACTCTATCAATCATCAGGTAAATACAAGTATTCGGGGCAACAATGGGTTAATAAAGCTTCACCCAGATCAATTTCAAGCAAGACCCAATCAATTTAGCACAACAATTTCAAAATATAACCTTCACAATCAATTTTAGCAATTTCAGGCACAATTGCATCTATTCTAGGTCATGGGCATAGTTCAATTAGTAACATTTAGTCATGTCACGACCCAAGGGTACCCCCTAGATGTAACAAGGCGTACTGAACCCTGAAAGGTCTCATACATGCCCCTTAGCATATCATAACATAAGATAGAAGAAATGATGTGGACATTTTAAAACTTTATCCATACAATCGAAGTCTTTTATAAAAGCAAGAAGAAGTCTAGACTTGTCTCAATTAGCCATCTAATACAATCTTTGAATCAAATAGGGACACAAACCTTACAATATATTCCAAAAGTGAAATACAAGAATGAAACTACTAAATGAAGATATCTGTCACGCCCCGAAAGGGAGGGCGGACATGAACTGTATGGATACTTGATCTACAAATAAGCTATGACATGTAAGAAGTTGCAAACTAATAAGCGGGTGGAATAACCACACATGATATATATATATAGATACAACCCACGAAGTTATCTGAGAAAAATCTATACAACCTGATACATTAAGATGTCCAAGAAGCCTCTAAAAGATGTGCAACATCAAATTGCTAATAACTTGCCGAGACAGACCTCGGCATAGACAACTAGCAACTTGTGCATATCATCAAAAGTACTAGATACAAGCTGGCTCCGGATAGAGATGGAGCTCACCAAAACATCAACTGAAGTCAATAAGAGAACCTAACGTGGATGTCTACTTCCTTGAGAACCTGATCCTGCATTTACAAGGAAATGTACCACCCCATATACAGGGACGTCAGTACATATAAAACATGTACTGGAAGGAAGAGCAAATAGAATAACAGATCGATAGATAGGAAAGCTCATATGAATTAGATATTAATTAGAGAGAACTAAGAGTATATTAGGAGTAAACATAAGATATACAACAGTACCCTACGCATTGACTTAATTGACTCATAATATAATATCTCACGCAATGATCAATATATCATGATACCTATAGTTTTCCCAGATGGAGTACTTTAAATATTTTTATTATAAATGTTCATGCGATGGCCGATCAAGGCAACTCACATTACCTATACGCCATGAGTTTCCAAAAAGTTCATCTCTATGTTTTTATGCATATGTTATAATTGCGGTATGGTACGAGGTCCACCCATCATGGGCTCAGTATGAGAGTTTGCCCGCAGGCCATGTGCCATGTATTGGCTCGAGTCAGGGGGAACTAGTATATGAGATTTCTGGCCGACTCCAAATACAAATGATGCCACAAGGGTGGTACGCCACAATATTTAGGCTCACTATAGTAGTTTGGTCTCAATCCTGTGCACAAAATAACGTTGCGCGAATGTGTCATGTAGAAACTATGAATACCCGCCCCTCGCTATATTTTATCGAATAATGTTATAAGATCTATAATATAGTATTTATGCTAACGGTCGTTCAGCTAATCAAGTAACTAACCAATATGAAGGTTTTACTTTCGTGTTTTAAGTGAACTAACTTGACCTTTATATAAGAATCATGTGACACAGACGATGCCTCAAAGGTGAAAGGAGTTTAGCTTCACATACCTTGTTGCTTCTTAGGCTAATGGTAGTTCCCGGAGCCCCAATCGACAGAACCAAGTCAATCTACATAATTAAACTCAATCGGTAAATCATCTCCCAATTATCTATGTGCTACAGTTAATTATTACCAACATGATTTAGCCACCAAGAAAATCAACCCAGTTCATCTCCATAATAATTCCAACAGTTTCCTCACTTGATTTTTCTTTGCAATTCATCATTGTCGTTTGAACCAATCAAAAATCCTTAATTATCTCATAGTCTTTTGATTTATATCCTTGATTCAAATCCAAGGATGCTATCTACTTAAAATCATGTTTCCACCTCAATACTTCATCCTAAACTATATATACACATCTATAACACACATAACTCTGAAATTAAAAGAAGAGAATATAAGTTACCTGGACTTAACACTAGGGAGTTTCACAATTTTTGTTGTCAAATACTAGAACTCTTAATTCCTTTGGGTTTAACAAGAATCAAATTTTCTCAACCAAAATTTCCCAAATCTCTCGTGCTTCCAGAGCTCTAGAGTAGCAGATAATTAATTTCCTTCCACCGAAGAAAGTTCGTCAGGCTCCATATATTTCTTTCTTTAGGAGGTTGCCTATTTGATTTCTTTTTATTATTATTATTATTATTATTATTAACCTTATAAAACCAGCCTTTTTAACATTATAAGGCTGAAGTACTAATTAAATATATCAATACTTATCCTATTACCCAATAAAAGTTAGTGGCTGAAATTAATTGCAAGGACCTACTGTCCATTGCTTCACATAATTGACTCAAAGGTGTTTAAATTTGCTTTCTTTAAAGAACCAAATAAATCCCACCAAATACAGAGCAATTAATTTACCCATGTCTATATCTATAATTACCTTTCTTTATGAAAACAAAATGCCAGGAAACCATTCAATATAACTGTTGCGTTTGACTTATAAAATAACCAATTAAACCTTAACTAGGAATTGTCTTTTCCTTTTTGATGAGATGCTACCTTAAGGATAAGAAATGCTCACTTGACATTTGTTTTAGCTGGCAGCAGCCAAATATATATATATATATTTTAACAACATTAACAAAAGCACCAGATCTATTTGTAACACTTTCTACGTAATTTCGTAAATACCAAAATTTTATAGCACACTCAACATCCTTAATTTGGTATATAGAGCTCCATATAGCCGTTTATGGCTTAAGGGTTAGATATTTACTTAGTAGTAAACTTACTTCAAATTCCGAGATGCTACAATATCCGTCTTCGAATCATGAGGACTAACCAACTAGCAAGGAGAATGATCAATTCCAAGCTCTAGCCACAATGGGAACCAAATTGAGTGCCAATCCTTACAGTTGGGGAAAATGTAGAAAGATATGGGTTAGTACAAAAATGCACTGAGTATGATAGCCATGCATAAAATCATGCTAAAAAGGACATTTTAGTTGAAAATCATGCACTTTACCAAGTTTGAGAATCATCATGAACTTTAGTGTAAAATCATAAGTCATAAGAACATTCAACATATAGATCATCATAGCATACTAGAACCATCTCATAAGTAACCCTAATTCATACTTGTGCAATGCGTAGATAAGATACCATAATCACATCTACGCTAAGTACCACTTTTAGGCCACCATAATAATACTTACCATCTTTGAAATCATCCTTAGTTAATACTCATATACAAGGAAACATTCACCTTTAATAATTCGTATCAAGGAAAACAACTCATAGCAACAATCCACATTAAGCATACATCATTTCATGGACCTTCATAACATAAGAGGAACACACCATAACTACTCTGAAAGCCTACTTGTACAATGCATGAATGAGATCCCATACTCCCACCCACAATAAGTAGAGTTTCTTGAGAAGCCATAGTTCATAATCATTCATTGTGGGGGTAAGCCTTAACCGACATAGAGCATGTCAGCTAAACATGGAATCTGATGTTACCCACACCGAAAAGGGTATCCTACTTACCTAAGGTATAACCATTAACTTATCTTTGGTGGATCCACTAGCTAAAGACTTATGAGGGCACATAATTATGGGATAATGATATTGCTACTAAATACTGATGAGTCCGTAAATTGGACTCATTTAGGGCTATGTTTTAATAGAAATTGTGTCATAAAATGCTTATTTTATCTCAATATCTAATGAAAATCCTTAAGTTTTAGGTATTTGAAGTTTGAAGGAAAGGATGGACACTACGTCGCAAAAAGGAACGAAAAGGTTAAAAAGAACAAAAAAATGAAGGCCTGAGGATCGTCGAGTCCACTTGGCGAGTCGCCGAAGGGTCTTACTTCACCTTTTGTTTCAGTGTACTGAGCCCTGAAGGAAATGATCAAGTCGACGAAAAAAGGGAGCAGGCGGCGCATCGCTGAGAAGTTCCGCGAAGAAGTACCATGTCGCCCAATGACCTAGAGCATGACGATGCTGAAGGATGGTGCAAGATGGCGATGAACTACACCAAAAAGTGAATCGCCGAGTTGATCGGTGGTTCCGACTAACGACGCCGAATGATCCACTGCAGCACAAATCTGTGAAAACTATAAATGCTAGTTAGAGTTGTAGTTTTAAAGGTTGAATAATTATTATAATTTTCATATAGAATAGTACTTTTTGATATTTTTGCTCTAAGTTTGAGAGGGTTTTGAAGACTTGAAGTTCCAAAGGGTTTCATTTCAAGATTTGAATTTGGGTCTCTAGGATTCTTCAATTTTGGCCTGTATCAAGACTTAAATCTTCATACCCAGTTTAATGCAAGATCAATTCGGTATAAATTTCTATCTCTTATACATGTGTGGATAAAAACCTCAATTCTTGGGGTGTGATTTAGCGAATATGGGTTACGATAATTGTTGGGTCTTGCTTGCTGATAGTCTATTCGTAGTTTAAATGTGATTTTGTTTAGTGGTTGTGGATGGATTTAATGAATTTTTAGTTGCAAATACAAGTTTATTTATGTGTTTTCGGCTTGCTCGAGAGAGAGGTCATAAAACTAAGACCACTAGATTGATGGCCAGTGTGAGTGGGTCGACATGAGGTTTAGCTCGAGAGAGTGAACCCTAGTCCCATGTCCATACACTTAACTTGAGAGAGTGAGTGGGCTAAGGCATATGTTGGTCTTCATGCGGCAAGTGGGTGTCCGAGAGGAACACATTTGAAACAGGGTAAGTTACTCGAGAGAGAGCATATCCCCCTTAAAGTCTAGCCTAGTCACAATTATTTTATGAATATTCTATCAAAAGCATGTACCTAATAATCTAGCTTAACCTGTATTCTCTTCACATCCCAAGGATCCCCTCTCATTACTTAGAAACCCTTGTTTATTTTGATGTTTTTACTTACTAGTGACAACCCCTCCCCCCCTCCCCCCCAATTTTTAATTGACACTCTTGTGTCCCCCTTTAATTCACAATATTTTTATCGTTAATGTCTTTAGCTACGACTAGTTAGAACTAAATTTTATTTTTCTATTAATTTTCAAAACCACTCTCTTGGGAATGATCCCAACCCTTGGTTGGGTTACTAAACTATTGTACGATGGTAGACACTTGTATCGAAAGTTGTGTCTTGATTACGCAAACATCAAAATGGTGCTACTGCCGAGGAGTGGTGTTATTTGAGGATTCCTAGATTAGTAGAATTTTTGTTCTTCTTAGTTGTAGATCACTTACTTAATTTTTTAGTTTTGTATTTGGTTTGTTTGAGCTTTGAAACAGAGAAGGTGAGTATGTCAAGTTGTACTCGTGAGCAAATGGAGTTTCATCCATCAGAAGTAATGACGTTCAGGGATTGCATTCTAACCTCTAAACAATTAGAAGGTGAACAGATTCATGAAGCATGGGCAAGATTTAAATCGCTTCTGATTCGATGACCCACTCATGAAATTCCCGAGATAGTCCTCCTAGACTGCTTCTACAAAAATCTTGGTCGCGGAAACAAAGCATTGGCTGATTGACTCATTCCGGGTGGTATTACACATCAGCCCTACACGATAGCAGCCCACCTGCTTGATTTCATGGCTGAATCAAACCAAGAAGTAGAGAAGGACTTCATGTTGGCCGCGCTGATGACTCAAATGGATGAGTTGGACAAAAAGATAGTGGAGATTGACGTCCAATGCAAAAGGAAGGACAGATACGTCCCTTCTCATGAACGAGGAAATCCCAAGGACAATGAGGGTAAACGTGTCAAATAAATGCTCTCAATCATTTTCAACAAGGTAAGTGAGCATGATAGGGTGCTGGAAGAGATGAATGAGAACATCGAAGTGATGAAATAGATGATTGGTTCTCATTCCAGATCCATTCAGCTGCGCAAGAACCTTATGGGTCATGTGATGCCTCATCTCCATCTGCCATAAAGCAGGGGGTTGCCAAGTGATGTTTTGGCTAACCCCAAAATGAATTTTAGGTGTTAACCTGTGTCGTGCCATGACGTTAACTAAGGAGCTGTTTGGGAGGCAACCCAAAACCTTTTATTTCTTTATTATGATTTTAGAAATAACGGTGTGTTAAATGTACAGGTGAAAGTGTGGAGAGTGTGTGGAGACTGCGTTTGGCGAGCTAATAGTTCCATTCAGCGAATCGCCGAATAGGTTGGCGATCCCTATGAAAACCCCCGATTTGGACCTTCACTTTGACTGAAGGTCCTGTAAAACTCGGTGAGGTCAAGGACCATTCGGCGTGTCGCTGACTGGATCGGCGAGTGCGACTAATGTCTTTGAATGGGCGCGAACTGGACGGTTTATAATGGCCAAAAGTCCTAAAATTTGAAATCCTTCACTTTCCCTCTCTTTTAATCTTCACAAACTCACACCAAGGTCGTATTTCCAATATTCTTATATTCCACTAGTATTTTGGTTGGTTGATTTGTGCTCGGAGTTGGATTTCTTTGCTGCCTAGCTTTTCAATACATTTTAATTGGCACAGAAGGTTAGTTCTCCAAACCTCGAGTTTACTTTCGAATAGTTTGTACTCTTTTTCAATGATCGTATCGTATTGATGTGTGCTGGGCCTCAGTGATAGGATTAGTCTGCTTAAATGCCTATTTTAATTTGAAAATCTTATCCGTATTGTTTGATTGTCAAATGCTTGTAATTCTTGTGCTTTTTAATGAATTGAGTTGTGATTGTGTGTCGTTAGATTGACTGGGTGAAGTCTGAGTAGACCATGTTTGCGCTAAATGACAAAATTTCACTCAAAGATAAAGCGGTGACACCACTCTTAAGAGCAAATATTGTCAAATGGCCAAATTAGGTAAATCCGAGAGAAATCTGAGTAACCGGGGCAATGGGTAGTGCGGGTCTTGTTTGAATTTCATTAGTGCATGCTTTGATTTTGCCTTCAGGGTTTGTAGGATTGAATTCGAGAAGGTGGATTGAAAATGGGCACGTGCCATTTGGCGAGCTGGGTCAAGCATGTCAAATCTTTCGACGGTTCTCCTAATGTATCCATCTCGCCCTTAATATCATGTCAAATTGGATGTTTGAGTCTATAAATTTTGGTGAGAAGCCATGGGTCGCCGTAATCACTTGGCGACTCGCTGAAAATACTCTTGATCACCCTTTGTATGCTAGTGTGACTCCCTAATGCACTGTAACTTTCGGCAAACAAACCCATGCTCGCCGAAAGTAGTCGGCGATTCGCCAAAAGGACCTTCCCATCACCGAATTGTTATAATTTGAATCCAATCCTTTCGGTAAGCCTGAGTTAGCTCGCCAAAGAGGTTCAGCGACTCACCGATCCACTTGGTGAGTCTTTCTGCAGTAGATGGCCTGTTCTTCTATTTGATATTTCCCTAACTCTTCCCAATCTTTTGCAGATATGACTAAACCTAACAAAGCAGGTAGCAACACACCATCCCGAGGCAAAGAAAAAGGGATCACAATCAATGAGGACGCAACTGCATCCAGGAACAAGGCTACTAAACTGTCCATAACTGGTGGAAAAGGCAAGGGCAATGAGCTATCAGATGCAAGTTCCGACAGTACTGGTTTTTACACCAATGACCTAACAACATATGACAATGAGAGTATGGGTTCTGATGAATATGAACTGATGGAGGCACGGAGGAATGAGTTATGGTCTAAATAGCTGAACGATCCATCTCAGATCAGAAATCCTTGATCCACCACTCCGACTCCTACAGGTCCAGAGTAGGCAATAGTACTGGAACCTCCAGTACAAGGCCCCCCACCTAAATAAACCAATAGACTAAAGTCTGAGGGGATGAGAACGATCATTGAGGAAAAACGGCTGTCCTTAGATGGTGTGATCAATAGGTATCCTGAGATAATGGAGTGCCTGAAATATCACAAATTTCAAATCTTCACAAAACCCCGTGACTCTTACATACCAAGCTGGGTCAGAGAATTTTACAATGCATTGGTACCTCAACAGAAGAGGCTAGTATCGTCTTTCTAAGCAGTTGACTATGTGGTTGTCAGAGGAAGGAAGGTAGCTTGTGACAATGAGGCTATCAACATAGCCTTGGGTATGTCCAATAAGATTAATGATCACTGCCAGCACTTGATCAGAACAAAGAAGCTGGATGAGATGAAAAAATGGTTAGCCCCACTAATCTCAGATGATAATGCTCTGAAATGGTTAGCAAAAGGAGTTTCGATTGCAAAGAAAGATCTGAACGTAGCTGCAAGATATTGGTTCGGGTTCATCAGCAACACAATTATGCCATCACAAAATGAATCAATCCTTCGCCTTGCTAAGGCAGCTTGTCTTGGATGCATCATAAAGAAAAACCAGGATAAATCCAGGGATGATCATTGCTTCTGAGATCCATATGTGTGCAAAGCAGAGCCAGACATCTCTCCCTTTCCCGTATTAATCACTGCATTGTGCAAAAGAGCTCAGGTGCCTAGAGATGCAAAGAAGATATGGAATTGGTTGCCACCACCTCCACCGATATCCGAAAGATTGAAGCCAAATATCTTAAGTACCAATAGAAAAAGAAGTAGAAGGAAGATGTGGCCACTATATCTATACCTGCAGAGGCATCTTTGCCTATTCCGCCCCCTAGGCTTTCAGGTATATTGATACGTCCAAACTTACACTCCAAATAAGAAGTGTAAACGGTCGTTGTCAATTCAATTTACAGAACTCAACTAGAGTTGAGGTCGATCCCACCGAGAATTTCTTTACAAACAAAGTTTCACTGTCGCATTTTCTCAATTGTCGTTATTGTTTTCTAAACAAATCACACGGAAAGTAAATTGGGTTTGATTGAAATGTATTTTATCACCAACACTTGCAGTGAAAACTTAGATACACAGTTAACAGACTATATCGTTGTAAGTTTATTTAGTTAATTTAAAGAAACCAGGTTTTGTGTTCACTATGACATCAATTATATTGCTCTCTCGTAATTTGAGTGTCAGGTAAATCAATGTTTACAGAACCTTTGGGAGTTGAATTAATCTAACGCTTCTCAGCCTAATCAGATAATATTCACTCTAATTCTTTTGAACTTAAAGTGTTATCAATATTTGGACTTCGCTTAATTTGACATGGTATTAAAAATCTCTTCTCTCGAACTCCAACTTTAACTCCAATTCATTAACTTAGTTTAGCTCTTTCCTAACTGGTGCTTTTTTCTCGAACAAACACCAGATATAGGCTTGTCTAAAGCGTGCACTCAATAGACTAAAATGATAATGAAAGCTGTAAACTACAGGTTGTAAACAAAAACTGCCTTTTACTCATTTTACGGAATCACAACTATAATATCGTCATAGATCCCACACACCCAGTCATGTAATTTAGCCACTCATGGTTTCATGCAAAGAATCAATAATGGGGAATGAAAACATGTTAAGAAATACTTACGAAAATGATCGGTAAATCAACAACCACTTGATAATCTGATAACCGAAATTGAATCTTCAAAATAATAACAAGAATTTGAATCCACAAACCAAAATCTAGAATAATATCCTCTTCTCCTTCGTAAAATGTTAGATACTACCCCTTAATCCCTGAAAATGCCCTAATAATTCAAAATAGAATGTTTAAAAAGAGTCCTAATCAAACTAGGACTGAATTGTCGGGCACTTTTACGACCATGACCATGACCCGTCAAGGGCTTCACGGTCCGTGAAGCCCTATGTGGTCTTCCCTTAAAACATCTCAAAAGTGAGTCTTAAGTCAAAGTTACGGGAATCTTCATCACGATTCGGACTACGGACCGTCAGAGGGACAATGACCCGTGAAGATGTCCATGGTCTTTACTTGAAACTTCCTAATGTTTAGGGTCTTCAATATTGCACACTGGAACAAGGGTCACGAATTGGACCACGGACTGTCATAGAGTCCACGACTTGTGAAGATGCCTGTGGTCTTTACTTGGAACTTCCCAAAAGTTTATTTGAAAAACTTGGCTACCGAAAAATGCATCACGAGAGCTACCACTGTCCGTAGTGAGGACCATGACCCGTGAAGTGGTCCGTGGTCTTCACTTCGGAGTCAACTGTCTTCTAACTCTTCAATGTCTTCACTCTGATTCAATTTCTTGGTCTCAATCACGGACCATTATGAAGTTCACGGTTCGTGAAGTTAGTCGTGAACTTCACTTCATCAGCATCATTCTCTGCTCCTTTTTCCACTTTTCTGCATATGCCAGATCTTGTCTATACCATTAACAAACATATCAAAGTATACACAAATACACCTAATTCTAGTATTAGTTCCTCATTTTTAGGCATCAAATGTGCCAAGATTTCGTGGCACATCATAATTTGATGCCATTACCACTTCTGCTGACCCTCCAGGTCTCTCTGCTGCTGCATTACAACCCATACCTCCTGGTGTTGTTGCCTCTTGTGAGCCGATCATTCAGGCATCCTTGATCTGGATGGGATAGCTTGCCGAATCTGCTGATTGTCGAGCTACCAACATAGAAAGCTCCATTCCAGGCATGATACAGGCTACCCTCGATGATGCTGTGAAACCACTGAGCATTACTATTGATGCTCTAGCAGTCATGATAGCAGTGTGTGAGCGCGATAGGTGATAGCCTTAAAGGCTGCCATTGTAGAGATGAGGAAAGATGTGGACTACCTAAACTCCACCGATATGTCCAGGATCTTTGGAACAGTGAAAATTCTAGATGTGCCCGAAATGCCTCAAACCACCACAGGACATGGGGATGAAATGGATTATATAGCTGATCCTGAATCAGAGGCAGAGACTGACGAAGAGATGTTTGAGGGAGCCGCAGTGGACGACATAGCCGAGATTGAAGAAATCACGATAGATGCTGCTGTGCAGGTTTCCTTCCCAAAGGCTCCTACTGCTGGATCCAGTGAAGCTGGTCCTTTCGGGGGTCACTCCATGCCCAGACAAATGGAGTGGCTACTTAGACATGATCCCCTCTTTACCTCTTTCTCTGTCTTTCTTCATTTTACCTTTCGAATTCTGTGTTATTTACATTTGAGGACAAATTATTTTTGTTTGTGGTGGGGTGAGGCCCACACCTTTTGTGTACTATTTTTGTTTGTGTTTTGTGTATATATTTGGGTCGTTCTGTTTTAAAATTGTGTTAATACTTCTTTTCTGTGGATGTTTGAGCTTGTGGCTCCTTTTATTTTAAATTGCAAAATGATTTAAACCCATCCTTTTATTTTATATTGCAAAATAATTTTAACCCGTTCGAAAATTTTTGCCACCTCTCGTGTGTTGAATGTGGCTTTTCTTTTGTAAAATTGAAGTCTCGGTCCCGATCAATACCGATGACTTGAATAGTGCTTACAATTGAACGAACATGAATGCATGGCTATGATGAGGCTAAATGAAGTTGCATAGACAATATGTGAACTCTTTGCATCTCGTTATGATTAGCCATTTATCAAATCGATTCTCTGGTGATGACCATTGCAAACTAGCGAAAGTGTGGAGTCTTGTTTGACTATAGTGTCGATGCCTAGTGTGAAGACCTTACTTTGAAACATGCATGATAGATCCTAGAATTTACCCCGTTGGTCTGATCGACTAAGTAAAGCTTTCTCTTGACATGATCTTAGGCAACTTTGAAGAGTGTGAGCCAATTTGAGACATACCGCTTTTGTGGCCTACCTTGTGAATGTGTGAACCTCTCTTGAACACCCCTTGAACCTTAACCTTCTTTGGAAGAAACTTGATTAAAATTTGACCTTTCTTAATCCATTACCGTTAATCCTCTTGATTTGTAGTTTAATAAATAGCCAACTTAGGCCAAAAGCCTAAGTTGGGGGTGTAGTGAGAAGAAAAGGGAAAATTAAGAAGTGCAAGGGAAGTCTCCGTTAACCCATGGAGTTAAGAAAAATGGAACCCCTCCATATAAAGAAAAAGCGAAAGAGAAAAAGAAAAGAATGAAAAAGAAAGTTGCAGAATAAAGTGCAAAAGAAAGAGGGTTTCCAACACACTATGGGAAAATGAATAATAGGATGACTTATGAGCACTAAAGAAAATGATGAAGGAAAAGGGAAGGAAGTGTTGGGAGCATCACAATTAAAGAGGATGAAAGCCACTAAGCCTAAATGATCATGTCACGCCCCGAAAGCACCCCATAGGAGTAACACGGTGTACTTGACCCCGAAGGGGTCTTATACCAGCCCTTATCTTATTCGTCATTGCATATAGACATTGAATAATTCGGAAATTTAAAACTTTTCAACATCAATGTCAAAGTGTCTCATAATAGAAAATAGAAAGTAGAATGTCTAGACATCATCATCTCCATGAAACTATCTAAGTACACGTAAAAATCTTGAATAGGGACCATAGCCCTTTACAATAGAATTGTCTCAAAATGACAAGTACATAGGAAGTCTAATAGTCTATTACAATATAAGGAACATAAGTGTCATAATGTGTGTCCTCGAAACTTGAGGACATACCAAAAAGTCTTGGAGAAGTCTAAATCCAAGCTTGAGTCTTTTAGTAGCACAACACTTCCCAGAACCTACACTTAGTAGAAAAAGGAAGAAATACGGGTTAGCACAATCAATTGTACTAAGTACAGAAGCCATGCAATTAAAACCATTTAAATCATGCAAAAAGGGACCTTTAGTTGAAAACATGCTATTTCAAGTTAAAAGCCATAATGCATTTTCAAGGGTCATTTAGCCAATCCACATTACAAGGTAAAGAGACATTCATGATCATAACAAGAACCCATAATCCATATCTTACATAGTTGAGTTCTATTTACATCATACCATCATAAGACACCACCCATGATCCCTTTTCGAGTTCACTTGTGCAATGTACATATGAAGTCCCATACCCCCATATATACTAAGTAAAGCCATCAAGAAGACACAAGTGTAGTCACACACATAATCAACATCATAATAGGTGAAACCAACCTTAACATAATTCATACTGTACCATATAAAGGACTCACACAAGAACTCCCTAAAGAACCCACTTGTGCAATGCATAGGTAAAGTCCCATACCGTCACCTACACTAAGTAGTGTCCCTCAAGTAGTCCTAGTTAGAGTTCATAAGCCATTTACATAGTGATATTCATACATTAAATCATCTTCTTAAAACATAGGAATATTAGCGATAACTGACATAGACCGTGTGAGCTTCATGGAATCTGGTGTTCTACTTCCACACCAAAAAGAGAGTGTCCCACTTGCCAAGATGGAACTAACATAATAGCATCTAGGTGGATCCACTAGCTAATACCTATGTGGGCAAGCATAGTTAAGGAACAAGGATATTGCTACTAGAAACCTAGACTTGCTAAACGTATAAGGTTTCTATCTCGTGAGACAACATATATATTGGGAACCCGGACTTTGATAAATGTAGAAGGAACCCATATAGGAAGCCGGACTTGCTAAACGTAAAAGCTTCCATCTCATATTCATGTTCACTTAGTGCTAAGCACAATTCCCTTCTTAAGGTAGTATTAGGCCTTTACTTACACATTAATTCAATAAGGAGTACATTGATGATTCAACCCATCATTCATCATATAGCTCACAAGTTCTAAGATAATAATAACCTTTCATTGTAGAACCATCAACATACAACAATGTTCATTCATAACATAGTCATATAGTGTTCATGAGATTTACCTTCTATTCATCATACCAATAATACCATAATCATAGCTTACCACTCATGTTCATATCATAGCATACTTGTCAACACTTGGGGTTTTAGGGTAGAGGAAACATAACTCAATCACTACAATTCATAATCAAGTAGCACCTCCACCATAAGTAGATCAACAATTCAATAAATGTACATTCATCAATTTGGCAACCCTCATTCATAGCCTTCAAGGCTCACATAAAGATTTAACCCTAATTCATTAATAATCATTCATAATATAGAGCAACATCATAATACAATAATAAATTCCAAAATTACATATTAGATTCTCATCCTTCATTCACCATTAGAGTCATACTAGGGTTTAAAGTGAGAAAGAAGGGGAAACTCATGGGTCTTGTGGGGATTTGTTCAAAAACCATCAACATGACATTAATTCATCCACAAATCATCATATACAACCATAATTAATTATTATAATTCAATGAAAACACATTTGGAAAGTGAACCACGAAATTGAGAGAAAACCTAGAATTTGGGGAACTTTGAAATCAAATTTTTGAGAGGGCCTCTCGGGGAAAGGATCCTAAGAGTGAAGAGCAACCATACCTTAGTTGATTCCTTGAGAATCAATGGAGAAACTCCAAGCAATTTGGGAAGAAACCTTGAAACCCTAGCTCCAATGAAGTCTTCTCCTTCTAGAGCCTTTAGAGAGAGAGTTAAGAGAGAAGTGGGTTTTGATTTTTATGATTTCTAGTTATAAGGTGGAAGACTTTTATTACTTAATAATACCATAATGAACCTAAAATAACTATTTATAATTGTTTTTACCCTTAAGTAACTAATTAGTAAATTACTAAACTACCCCCACTTAAATCGTGTGGAGGCAGTGAGCTCGGGTGCCATCCACGAGTCCCTGTTCACGGGGCATGGATTGAACCACGGGCTGTGCTGGCCACTCGTGGGTTGGTACTGAGAAGGTGCATATGAGGGTCTTGTTGAGGAGAATAAGTGTCGACTCACGAGACCCTTTCCACGGAGCGTGAGTCGGTCTACGGACCGTATTGCATGCTCATGATTTGGGACTGAGGCTCCCTTTTTGGGGACCAAGTCTCCTATGACTAAGTATGGACTTACGACCTTGACTCACAGTCCGTAGACCAGTTTACTGGCCGTAAGTCTTGGTCTCGTTGCTAGCTGCAGTTTTGCCAGCTTTTGTGTCCAAGTTTGGGTCCTCCTCAAGGACCCCTTGGGTGGTCATTGGGGAGTCGTACCCAGACGTTTGGACCCTAAACAAGAAGTTTTACAATTTTTCAAACCTTTTTACAAACTTTAGTCTACCTACGACACTCTAAAGTCAATTTACAAGACCTAGCACCTCACTAGTTCAATGCACTAGTTTTCGGACGTCACGATCATTTCTTGACGTTTATGCACTAACACTTCCTTACCAATTTAGTTACATTAAATTAGGTCTTGAAACATCATTTCTACTCCCATTAAGTCATTAGTCATCAATTATGCTCTAGCTTAGGTCGTTAGATTTTTGGAGTGTTACATTATCCCCCCCTTAGGAACATTCGTCCTCGAATGACAGTTTAATCACTCCTAGGGAGACAAGGACTCAAGACTAGCAGCCAAACAACAACACATATCAATCACATACACATTGTAGAGGAGGAAGCACCTTATCCACATCATTAGCTCAATGCAACATAAGCAAAGAATTTATTACAAAATAAATTTCATTATGCACCAAAATTATCAATTCACATAAACATTGGAGGAACTACCTTCTCCAACACAAGCAAGCTCATCATAGCAATATTAAACAGTCATACTACTCCATCACAACATAACCAACATGTTCATCAACTCATCTCATGAGGTCACTTATGTCAACATCATAACCAGATGCAACACAACATGATATTTAACATATCTTTTCATTATACACCACTAATCATGCTCATAAATCTTTTTACCTCATAAGTCAAATTATGCAATCATCATACTAAAGAAATTCAACAAGAGGGACATATAATACATGAGAGACTCAATTATATACCTCATGCTTCCTCACATGGAACTACACCATATAAGAGGGAAAACATGGCAAAAGATCATACCACAAACATAACTCCTAATTCATTACAAACTCAAGAGAAATTTCTTACCTCAAGTTTGAATAGGAGTAGCAAGAAAGAGATGAGGATAACGGGACTTCATATCAGCCTCGGTCACCCATGTAGCACTCTCAACTAGATTATTCCGCCATGAAACCTTAACGGAAGCTACTTCTTTATTCCTCAACCTCTTCACTTGCCGATCTAGGATCTCAACCGGAACCTCTTCATAAGAAAGGTTCTCATCAACACCCAAACCCTCTAAAGGAAGTATGGATTCCGGATCGCCTATACACTTTTTGAGCATAGAGACATGAAACACCGGGTGAGCCGGAGCCAACTCATTAGGCAAGTCCAATTCATATGAAACATTTCCAACTCTCTTCAAAATCTCATAAGGGCCCACGTACCGGAGACTAAGCATCCCCTTTTTACCAAACCTCATTACCCCTTTCATGGGCGAGATCTTCAAGTAGACCCAATCACCAACCTCAAATTCAAGATCCCTCTTTCTATTGTCGGCATAAGACTTTTGCCGACTTTGAGCCATTTTCAACCTATCTCTTATAAGTTGAACCTTTTCAATAGCGCCTCATAAACCATCTTGGGACCAAGAAGAGAAAATTCACCTACTCATACCAACCAACAGGAGATCTACACCTCCTACCATAAAGTGCTTCAAATGGTGCCATGGCAATACTTGAATGGTAACTATTGTTGTAGGCAAATTCAATCAAGGAAAGGTGATCATCCCAATTACTTTTGAAATCAATCACACACGCTCTCAACATGTCCTCCAAGGTTTGAATGGTCCTTTTCACTTGGCCATCCGTTTGAGGGTGAAATGCAGTACTAAGCTTCACTTTAGTACCAAGCCCATTTTTGAATGCTTTCCAAACGTGCGAAGTAAATTGGGTACCTCTATCCAAAATGATAGACAAAGGAACCCCATGTAATCTCACCACTTCCTTAAGATACAACTTAGCGTAGTCTTCCGCCGAATTCGAAACCTTAATGGGAAGGAAATGGGCTGATTTAGTCATCCTATCCACAATGACCCAAATAGAATCATGTTGCCTTCGAGTACGAGGCAAACCTACCACAAAGTCCATATTGACATCCTCCCACTTCCAAGTGGGAATACTTATATCTTGAGATAGACCTCCCGGTCTTTGATGCTCAACTTTGACTTGTTGGCAATTTAAGCATTTGGCCACAAAGCTAGCTATATCCCCTTTCATTCCATTCCACCAATAGATCTCTTGTAGGTCACGATACATTTTGGTAGCTCCTAGACGGATAGAATATTGAGAACCATGAGCCTCTTCCAAAATTCTCTCCCTTAATTCATCCACGTCCGGCACACACAATCTTTCTTGGTACCTAAGCACCCCATCTCCCCCTTGGGAGAAAGCCTCAAGGGACTTATCAAGAACCGACTGTTTCAACTCCATCAAAGTGGTATCTAGGTGTTGCTTGGACTTAACCTCAACCACAAGTGATGACTCGGAACATTGATGAACCATAAACCCACCTTTGGAGGAATCCCTTAGTTGGACACCTAACCGGGCCAACCTATGTACCTCCCGAACTAACTCCTTCTTATCATCCTCTATATACGCAACACTACCCTTGGGCACTCTACTCAACGCATCCGCAGCTACATTAGCCTTCCCGGGGTGGTATAGGACACTCATACCATAGTCCTTTGAAAGTTCCAACCACCTCCTTTGCCGAAGATTCAACTCTTTTTGGCTAAAAACATATTGAAGACTTTTGTGGTCGGTAAACACATTGACATGAACCCCATAGAGATAGTGTCTCTATATCTTTAGAGCAAAAACTACCGCCGCAAGCTCGAGATCATGGGTTGGATAGTTCTTTTCATGAATCTTATTGTCTAGAAGCATAAGCAATTACTTTACCATGTTGCATAAGGACACACCCCAACCCTACTCTTGATGCATCACAATATACTACAAACCCTTCGGTACCTTCTGGTAAGGTCAATACCGGAGTAGAGGTAAGCTTATCTTTCAACAATTGAAAACTCTTTTCACAAGACTCCGACCAATCAAATTTAACCTTGTTTTGGGTCAAAGCCATTAATGGAGAAGCAATCGAGGAGAAACCCTCAACAAACCTTCTGTAGTAACCGGCTAATCCCAAAAAGCTTCAAATGTCAGTAGGGCTTAAGGGTCTAGGGCATTTCTTAACTGCCTCCATTTTCTTTGGATCTACTTCAATTCCCTCACTTGACACTAGATGATCGAGAAACGCAACCGATCTCAACCAAAATTCACATTTCCTAAACTTAGCATACAACCGTTGGTCCTTGAGAACTTGCAACACCATCCTCAAATGTTTCATGTGATCATTCTCACTCTTAGAATATATCAAAATGTCATCAATGAAAACAACCACGAATGAGTCAAGATATTGCCTAAACACCCTATTCAAAGGTCCATGAACGCCGCCGGGGCATTTGTGAGACCAAAAGACATTACAAGGAACTCAAAATGACCATATCTTGTTTGGAATGCCGTTTTAGGGACATCAACACCTCTCACCCTAAGTTGGTGATAACCCGACCTTAAGTTGATCTTTGAAAAGTAGCTCGCCCCTTGGAGTTGGTCAAATAAATCATCAATCCTAGGGAGCGGGTACTTATTCTTTATAGTGACCTTGTTCAATTGTCGGTAATCAATACACATCCTAAGCGACCCATCTTTCTTCTTCACAAATAAAACTGGTGCACCCCATGGTGATATGCTTGGTTGAATAAAACACTTATCTAGAAAATCCTTAAGTTGTGCCTTCAATTCCTTCAATTCGGTCAGGGCCATTCGGTAAGGAGGAATTGATATCGGTTGTGTATCCAGCAAGAGATCAATGCCGAAGCCAATTTCCCGTTCGGGAGGGATTCCGGGCAAGTCATTTGGAAAGACTTCTGGAAACTCCCTTACTACGAGGACCGACCCTAATGGAGGAGTCTCAGACTTGAGGTCCTTAACTCTTACAATATGATAGATACAAACCTTAGAAATCATTTTACAAGCTTTTAGACATGAGATATGTCGACCTCTAGGAGTCAAGTTTCCTCCCTTCCATTCTACAATGGGTTCATTAGGAAATTGAAACTTCACAACTCGGGTTCTACAATCTATGAAAGCAAAACAAGCATGAAGCCAATCCATCCCCAATATGACATCAAAGTCCAACATATCAAGTTCTACTAAATCAAACAATGTGACTCTATTGGACAATGAAATGGGACAACCCCTAGACACTCTTTTTGCTATGACCGAATTACCAACTGGGGTAGACACAGAAAAATGTTCTTTTAAGGTTTCGGGGAGCATATCAAATTTCATAGCCACTAAAGGAGTAACAAAAGATAAAGTGGCATCCGGTTCTAACAATGCATAAACATTAATTGAAAATACTTGCAACATACTGGTAACAACATCTGGAGAGCTCTCTTGATCACTTCGGGATTGGAGAGCATATAAGCGATTCTTCTTAGGAGCATCAGAGTTAGACCCACATGCTTGAGCTTGCTTATTCTCCCTCCCTTGAACCGTCAACATAGGGAAATCTCTCCTCATATGACCACTCTTCCCACAACTAAAGCAATTATCCGTGCCAACTAGGCACTTGCCTTGATGCTTCTTGCCACACTTTTCACAATTAGATTTTTCAACATAAGGACTATCACCTCTTCCTCCTTGTGGTCTAGGGGTAGACACCCTACCTTTGTTGAGCCTAGGAGCATTGGAAGTAATTTGGTTGGGAAACCTCTTCTTAAACCTTGGTTCACGTTGACCTTCAAACTTACCCTTAGATGCATTTCCCTCATCAGCCCTTGGCCTCTTCACCTCTCTATTCCTCTTTTTAAGCCTTGAATCTTCCACTTGTTGAGAATGTACCATCAACCTAGAGATATCCATGTTGTCATGGAGCATTGCCGATCGGCACTTTTCTTCAATAGCATTGGACACACCGGTGACAAAATGACTCATTTCATCTCTTGGGTTAGAAACCAAAGAGGGAGCATATTTGGACAACTTCGTGAATTTCAAAAAGTATTCTTGGACACTCATACCTCCTTGGCGAAGATTGATGAATTCCTAAACTTTGGCTTGTCTTTTCTCACGGGGGAAGAATCGATCAAGGAAAGCCTTCTTTAATACTTCCCAAGTAATGGGACCCGCCATTCAAGGCCTATTGTACTTCCATTGAGTGTACCATACTTGGGCCACGTCTTTTAATTGATACTCGGCCAACTCGACCTTCTCATTTGAAGAAACTCCCATATCCTCCACAATCTTATAAACCTCCTCCAAGAACTCTTGTGGGTCTTCATTCACTTTGGAACCCAAGAAGATAGGGGGTTCATCCTAGTAAAGTCTCTCAACCGTGAGGCAATGGTACTCACATTGGTCTCTACCCGGGGTCTAGCTTCCTGGTTAGCTTGTGCCATCATGAGTTGAGTCAAGGTATGAAGATCCGCCCTTATCTCCACACTAGACATATCCCTTTCATCAATAGGAGCTTGAGAATTTTGAGGAGCTTGAGGGTTTTGAGGAACATGAGGAGAAACCTCCTCATTCACATTTTCCTCTCCGGCCCTCATAACAATAATTCTTCTTGTATTCATAGCCTATAAGCACAAGAAAAGGATTAGGAGGAAAGACTTATTAGGACTAAGATTCTTGAGGCACGACCAATGAGTAATCAAGAAATGAAAATTCCTAAGCATCGTAAAGCCTCTCATTCATAAGTGTGGCGCGCTTCACACATACGAACAAGACTCTACTCGACGTGGTTTCATGAGACATCAACCCTAATATTATCCAATTAACCTTATGCTCTGATACCAATTTTGTCACACCCCGAGAGCACTCCCTAGGCTTAACTCAGTGTACTTGACCCCGAAGGGGTCTTATACCAGCCCTTTAGCATATTCGTCATTGAATAATGCAGAAATTTAAAACTTTTCAACATCAATGTCAAAGTGTCTCATAATAGAAAATAGAAAGTAGAATGTCTAGACATCATCATCTCTATGAAACCATCTAAGTACACGTAAAAATCTCGAATAGGGACTATAGCCCTTTATAATAGAATTGTCTCAAAATGACAAGTACATAGGAAGTCTAATAGTCTACAACAATATAAGGAACATAAGTGTCATAATGTGTGTCCTCGAAACTTGAGGACATACCAAAAAGTCTTGGAGAAGTCTAAATCCAAGCTTGAGTCTCTTAGTAGCACAATCACTTCCAAGAACCTACACTTAGTAGAAAGAGGAAGAAATATGGGTTAGCACCATCAATTGTACTAAGTACAGAAGCCATGCAATTAAAACCATTTAAATCATGCAAAAAGGTACCTTTAGTTGAAAACATGCTATTTCAAGTTAGAAGCCATAATGGATTTTCAAGGGTCATTTAGCCAATCCACATTACAAGGTAAAGAGACATTCATGATCATAACAAGAACCCATAATCCATATCTTACATATTTGAGTTTTATTTACATCATACCATCATAATACATCACCCATGATCCCCTTTCAAGTTCCCTTGTGCAATGTACATATGAAGTCCCATACCCCCATATATACAAAGTAAAGCCATCAAGAAGACACAAGTGTCGTCACATACATAATCAACATCATCATAGGTGAAACCAACCTTAACATAATTCATACCTTACCATATATAAAGGACTCACACAAGAACTCCCCAAAGAACGCATTTGTGCAATGCATAGGTAAAGTCCCATACCCTCACCTACAGTAAGTAGTGTCCCTCAAGTTGTCCTAGTTAGAGTTCATAAGTCATTTACATAGTCATATTCATACATTAGATCATCTTCTTAAAACATAGGGATATTAGCGATAACCGACATAGACCATGTGAGCTTCATGGAATCTGGTGTTCTACTTCCACACCGAAAAGAGTGTCCCACTTGCCAAGGTGGAACTAACATAATAGCATCTAGGTGGATCCATTAGCTAATACCTATGTGGGCAAGCATAGTTAAGGAACAAGGAGGTTGCTACTAGAAATCCGGACTTGCTAAACGTATAAGGTTTCCATCTCGTGAGACAACATATATATTGGGAACCCGAACTTTGCTAAACGTAGAAGGAACCCATATGGGAAGCTGGACTTGCTAAACATAAAAGCTTCCATCTCATATTCATGTTCACTCGGTGCTAAGCATAATTCCCTTTTTAAAGTAGTATTAGGCCTTTACTTACACATTAATTCAATAAAGAGTACATTAGGGATTCAACCCATCATTCATCATATAGCTCACAAGTTCTAAGATAAGAATAACCTTTCATCGTAGAACCATCAACATACAATAATGTTCATTCATAACATAGTCATATAGTGTTCATGAGATTTACCTTCTATTCATCATACCAACACTACCATAATCATAGCTTACCACTCATGTTCATATCATAGCATATTGTCAACACTTAGGGTTGTAGGGAAGATGAAACATAACTCAATCACTACAATTCATAATCAAGTAGCACCTCCACCATAAGTGGATCAATAATTCAATATATGAACATTCATCAATTTGGCAACCCTCATTCATAGCCTTCAAGGCTCACATCAAGATTTAACCCTAATTCATTAATAATCATTCATAATATAGAGAAACATCGTAATACAATAATAAATTCCAAAATTACATATTAGATTCTCATCCTTCATTCACCATTAGAGTCATACTAGGGTTTAAAGTGAGAAAGAAGGGGAAACTCATGTGTCTTGTGGGGATTTGTTCAAAAACCATCAACATGACATTAATTAATCCAAAAATAATCATATACAACCATAATTGATTATTATAATTCAATGAAAACACATTTGGAAAGTGACCCACGAAATTGAGAGAAAACCTAGAATTTGGGGAACTTTGAAATCAATTTTTTGTGAGGGCCTCTTCGGGAAAGGATCCCAAGAGTGAAGAGTAACCATACCTTAGTTTATTCCTTGAGAATCAATGGAGAAAATCCAAGCAATTTGGGAAGAAACCTTGAAACCCTAGCTCCAATGAAGTCTTCTCCTTCTAGAGCCTTTAGAGAGAGTTTAGAGAGAAATGGGTTTTGATTTTTATGATTTGGAGTTATAAGGTGGAATACTTTTATTACTTAATAATACCATAATGAACCTAAAATAACTATTTATAACCGTTTTTAACCCTTAAGTAACTAATTAGTAAATTACTAAACTACCCCCACTTAAACCGTGTGGTGGCAGTGAGCTCAGGTGCCATCCACTAGTCCCCGCTAATGGGGTGTCGATTGAAACATGGGCCGTACTGTCCACTTGTGGTTTGGTACTGAGAGGGTGTAGACGAGGGTCTTGGTGAGGAGACTAAGTCTCGACTCACGAGACCATTTCCATGGAGCGTGAGTCGGTGTATGGACCATACTGCATGCTCGTGGTTTGGGACTGAGGCTCCCTTTTTGGGGGCCAAGTCTCCCATGACTAAGTATGGACTTACGACCATGACTCACGGTCCGTAGACCAGTCTACTGGCCGTAAGACTTGGTCTCGTCGCTAGTTAAAGTTTTGCCTGCTTTTGGGTCCAAGTTTGGGTCCTCCTCATGGACCCCTTAGGTAGTCCTTGGGGAGTCGTACCCGGATGTTTGGACCCTAAACAAGAAGTTTTACAATTTTAAACCCTTTTTACAAACTTTAGTCTACCTACAACACTCTAAAGTCAATTTACAAGACCTAGCACCTCACTAGTTCAATGCACTAGTTTCCGGACGTCACAACCATTTGTTGATGTTTATGCAATAACACTTCCTTACCAATTTATTTACATTAAATTAGTTCTTGAAACATCATTTCTACTCTCATTAAGTCATTAGTCATCAATTAGGCTCTAGCTTAGGTCGTTAGATATTCGAAGTGTTACAGATCAATACCTCTACAGTCAGCCCCATTACAAGCCTTGAAAAGACCTTTATGATCTTGAGAAAGCTAAAACAAATGTCAACTGGAAAATACGGACAAACCTATGGGTGAAAACATGCATTGTTTTCATCTTTGAGAGTGTGAGTGTTGCATCTGATTCCTGAACTTTCGATGATTAAGTCATTATGAGCGATTATGGAATCATTTTTTTTGTGAGGGCATTCAAACACTTTAGTTGAGCTCGAACTTGCATTTGAATCAAATATTGTGAGCATGAGATTCTTTGATATTTGTGAGTCACTACTTGAATCTTTGATTGCGCAATTGATCTTCACATAAGTCAATTGAGTCTTGTTATGTGCATTCATGATCGAGTCTTGTGTAGCACTGTTAAAGATACTCTTTTTGAATGACTGAACTTGAGTTTGCTTGAGGACAAGCAAACGTTTAAGTTTGGGGTGTTGATGAGTCCATAAATTGGATTCATTTAGGGCTATATTTTAATAAAAATTGTGTCCTCAAATGCTTATTTATCTCAATATCTGATGAAAACCCTTATGATTCAGGTATTTAAAGTTTGAAGGAAAGCATGGACACTATGTCGCAAAAAGGAATGAAAAGGCTGAAAAGAACGAAGAAATGAAGGCCTGAGGATCGCCGAGTCCACTCGGCGAGTCGTCGAAGGATCTTACTTCGTCTTTTGTTCCAGTGTGCTGAGCTCTAAAGGAAAGGATGAAATTGGCGGAAAAAAGGAGCAGTTGGCGCATCGCCGAGAAGTTCAGCGAAGCAGTACCATGTCACCCAATGACCCAGAGCACGCGATGCTGAAGGATGGTGCAAGATGGCGATGAACTACACCAAAAGGAAAATCGCCGAGTTGATTGGCGATTCCGACTAACGACGCCGAATGATCCGCTGCAGCACAAATCTGTGAAAACTATAAATACTAGTTAGAGTTGTAGCTTTAAAGGTCGAACAATTATTATAATTTTCATATAGAATAGTACTTTTTGATATTTTTGCTCTAAGTTTGAGAGGGTTTTGAAAACTTTAAGTTTCAAAGGGTTTCATCTTCAAGATTTCGATTTGGGTCTCTTGGATTCTTCAATTTTGGCATGTATCAAGACTTAAATCTTCATACCTAGTTGAATGCAAACTCAATTTGGTATAAATTTCTATCTCTTATACATGTGTGGCTAAAAACCCCAATTCTTGGGGTGTGATTTAGCGAATATGGGTTAAGATAATTGTTGGGTCTTGCTTGCTGATAGTCTATTCGTAGTTTATGTGATTTAGTTTAGTCTCTGTGGATGAATTTAATAAATTTGTAGTTGCAAATACAAGTTTATTTATGTGTTTTCGGCTTTCTCGAGAGAGAGGTCGTTAAACTAAGACCACTAGATTGATGGCCAGTGTGAGTGGGTCGACATGAGGTTCAGATCGAGAGAGTTAACTCTAGTCTCATGTCCACACACTAAGCTCGAGAGAGTGACTGCGTTAAGGCGTATACTGGTCTTCATGCGGCAAGAGGGTGTTCGAGAGGAACACATTTGAAATGGGGTAAGTTGCTCGAGAGAGAGCTTATCCCCCTTAAAGTCTAGCCTAGTCACAATTATTCTATGAATCTTCTATCGAAAACATGTACCCAATAATCTAGCTTGACCCATAATCCCGTCACATCCCAAGGATCCCCTCTTATTACTTAGAAACCCTTATTTATTTTGCTGTTTTTACTTACTAGTGACAACCCCCCCCCCCCCCCCATTGTTAATTGACACTCTTGTGCCCCCCTTTAATTTACAATGTTTTTAATCGTTAATGACTTTAGCTACGACTATTTAGAACTAAATTTTATTTTTCTATTAATTCTCAAAACCACTCTCTTGGGAATGATCCCAACCCTTGGTTGGGTTACTAAACTATTGTACGATTGTAGAGACTTGCATAAGAAGTTGTGTCTTGATTACGCAAACATCAGATACCCCGCCTCAACTCACGTATGGGCATCCATCTCAAGATATTGCTACTAGAAACCCGCCTCAACTCACGTATGAGTTTCCATCACAATCAATATCCACTCGGTGCTTAGCATTATTCCCCATAGAGTACTTATAATTTCATTACTTGAGTTCATTGTTATGGAAGAATGTATCAACACTCAATCCAACATCATTCCTAATAGGTGAGAATAACCTTTCAACCTAAGAATCCCCATATTGTGAGAAAACTTTTCACTACATGCCATTATCATTCATAAATGTATAATTGAGAATTGCCTTTCAATCAACACAACATCATTATCATAATCGTGGAAACTTCATTCATACTTGATTCATAAGTGTGTCTGTGAGAGAGAATAGCCTTTCAAATACACCACAATTACATCATAGTCAAAATCACTTTATTCTCAAAGTGATCATAAAGCATGTACATAAATCTCATGATCATGCATAATTCTCATAATTTTCCCTTCAAGGACCATAGATCACATTCAATCAACACACCTAGAATTACCACATTAGGCATGGATAATAACATGATTCAAGTAATCAATTCATAACATTCATAATTCTTTAACATTCTACTGGCATCAATCAATACCCCACACTTGAGATCCAATTTGGGGAAATAGGGGAATTCATGGATTCTTGAGGAATTCAAGTTAAAATAATAATAAATTATCAATATATCCATAAAAAAACATAATTTAATCATTAAAGGTGAATTTGAAAGGAATCCATGAGATTGAAATAAAACCCTAGCTTTTGGGATTTTTTACTTTGAAATTGGGGGTTGTGAAGCGGCTCCATGGGTGAAGGCTACCCATGGATGAAGAGCTACCATAACTTATTGAAGATTTCCCAGGAATTTGAGGAGAAAATCTTGATTCTTCCACCCTAGCTTCACCTTTCTTCTTCTTCTTCCTTGGAGTTCTAGAGAGATTATTTGGGGAAAGTTGGTTATTGATTTAGGTTTTGGGATTTTATGAGGTGAATGGGTTGGTTAATGACTTGAAAAGACTTATATAGGTGTGTTAAAATAATACAAAATGACCTCACTTAATACTAACTAAAATAGGAATTACCTAAACTACCCCTAATTTAATCGAAAAAAAGACAGCTTACAGGCCCCATCCACGACCACCACCCACGGGGCATGGACTGACCCACAACCCATATTGGTGGGGAGTGGGTTGGGGTCTGAATCTACTGATCTTGGTCCTTGACCCACAAGACCAGACCACGGGGCGTGGACCCACCCACGGGGGGCGGGTCCTGCCGTAGGTCATGGTCTTGGGATCAATTTTGGGTACAAGGTTATGGTCCTCCTCAAGGACCCTTGGTTGGTCCTTGGGGGGTCGTACCTCAACGTTTAGCCCCTAAACCCTTCATTCTAAGTACTAGAAGCAAATTTTACGACTCTAACCCTTACGACAAGCCCTTGTTAAGCTGACTAGTTTCTGGGGTGTTACAAGTCATACCCAAGCAACTAAAATAACACAAACAAAGTTTTTTAATCACAAATCCCAACCCATATACATCATATTTTATCAAAACTAACACTTAAAGCTTCAAATAACCAACCTCAATTAAGTACAATCAACAGAATGAAGGGAGGAAAGGTTTGGCATCGCAAGGTTCGAGAAAACACACACTCCAAATGATAAAATCACCAACAGTAAGGAAAGACTAGTAAGAAAGACAGGGTATTTAGAGTTTGGGTTTTGACAGAGCTTAAAAAGATGAAAGGTTGCTTTTTAAAACTTGAAAACACTCTTGGCCTTTTTATTTGAGGCGCACTCGGCGGACTGAGACTAACATCACCGATCATTTTCGGTAAATCGCTGAAGGAGCTTGAACTCATCGATGAGGCTTGAATGAAAAGAAAGGGTAACGTTCAATTTTGCAGACCCGATATAGTTTGCTTAATATCAGTTGGTGGATCGTCTATTAGGTCCCTGTTCGCTGAAGTTGAAAGTACCATTTTTCAAAATTCTTGGCTCAATAGGCGAACATGATGATGTCCACCCAATCATTTTGGTGCATCACAAACTGGGCAATTGCTTCGCCTATTGCATCTTTTTCAACTTTTTGATTTCATTTTATCTTGCACACACAACACACATTATTGAAAGCAATAAAACAAACTTAGGTTTCCTCCCAAGAAGTACCTTATTTAATGTTGTGACATGACACAGTTCTTACTCTTCAACAATTATTTTTGGGATTTGGGATGGTGTCACTAGGAAACATTCCCTTTTGCCTTTGATTTAGATGGGTTGAGAGTTGTCACAACTAAGTCTCTAGCTACTTGATTTACATGGAATAAAAATTAACCACTTGAGTTAAGATGGAGAAATCATTTTTCAAATCCTTTAACACCTTGTCGAACCCTTCGACCTTGTTAAAGATCCTTGTTAGCATTTCATTAGTATGGTTTCCCTTCAATCCAACTGGTTCTTTTGGTTGGGATGATTATGAGGTGGGAGATACCTATCTTTTTCAGCGAACAGGTTGGTCAACGAGCTCTTTTATTGAATGAATCAAGGCTACAATAGAAGCATTATAGTAGATAAATTGTCTAGGACACCATGTGTTGGACATTGGAGTAATAACTTATCAAATCACAACCATATCTCATGAACAGGTTCACCAACCACTCTTTTGAAGTTTTGGATGGTATCCCTAAGCCTTATCATCTTCGAGGGAGGAAAGAATCTCTTTGATAGTGCTTTGGTTAAATCCTCCCATGAACTGATAGAATCATTTGGCAACTCAACCAACCATCAAATAGCTTCCATCGTAAGGAAAATAGGAATAATCTTAGTCGAATAGACTCTTGTGATATATTCTTGAAGATGGACGGTCAACAAATATCCACAAAATTTTAAAGGTGTTCATGAGGATCTTCATGAGCTAGACCCCCATACCCTTCATTTGGAGCAACTGTAGCATTGTTTCACTTACATTAAACATTGGTTTCCCTGTTGTAGGAGGTAACTAGATAGCTCCATTGGTCTCAGTGACATTCACGTGCATGTCATTCAAGTCATCAATCTGATCATTTTTCCCACAGTGACTAGCATCGTTACTACCATTTTCTCTCATATTTCTACCTGCAAATAAGACACAACAACAACACCGAACAACAATCTACTAAACCTAAAGTAGTTAACAAACTAACTTCACAAATTGAATTCTTAGCCATCACTCCACGACAACGACACCATTTTTTGGCAATGCTCAAATTACCCTCAAAATAAGTAAGAGAATAAGCGATTTTTAGCAATAAATTACCCAACAAGAGTCAGGATCGAATCCTACACAGAGTGATATAATGCAAGGAATTCAATTAGGAAATTAACAGTGCAAACCAATTCATTTGTAGCAATTAAAATAGAAGGGTGGATAATTCCACCAAATTTACGAAAAGAGTTTTGGTATCAAATAAAACAATTAAACTATAATTAGGATTTCAAATGAGTAAAGGAAGATCTAGGGGTGGGGGGATTTATATCAATGTCAAGTAGGGGTACTTGTGCATGCTCATTATCACTAAACAATCATGGATAGGCTGGGTAGTATTAAATAACACTAATTTTCTTTCAAGTTCATTACATTAAATCATAGGATCTCCTTTTGGTCTCATCTAAGTAAATCACGAATCGACTAAATATCATACTACAATCTCTATTTCGAGTAGATTTGGTAACTAGAATTGGACCACAATTTCTCTTCCAAGAAAACTATAGTAATCAAATTTGAGTTACATGCATTAAACTAATTACCCACTTTAATAAAGTTCTTTCAGGCATCAATCAAAGATCTAGGCTAGGATTAAGTTTGCAACCTTAGCCCATAAATTAACTCCATGCTAATTAGCTTAAATCCATGAATCTACAACAATAAAATAGAGCAAGATATAAAACCCACTACAATAAAGCAACATCCAACCCCATAATCATACCCCTAGATTTGGGGTTTTTACCAAGCATCATAAAAGTAAAGAAAATATACCCAATATGATTTTAGATATTGAGGAATTGAAATTAAGCAATAATCTTCAAGATTCACTTCAATTTGAACCTTTGATTATCAATATACAAGGCTGTTCACAAGCCCCAAAAGTAAGAATATTTTCTCCAAGGTGAAAAGAAAAATAATACAAACGTTAGTCTCTATGCAAATATTCTAAATTTCTCTTCTAAAAAGTATCTCCTATCAAATTTGAAATATTTTCTCTCTCATTTGGACTATTTATAATTTCTCAAAATTTGGCCCAAAATTCAATGCATGACCAACTTGACAACATTAGTCTGGCCTGCCAAACATATTAAATGGATCGACGTTTGTTCCTTAGCTCACCCTTCATTTTCTTCATGCTTTAGGTGTTTGAACCTTAGTTTTTGGATGAGTGTGCTTTTCACATTTTACGGATCGGTAATTAAAACCTTACCGCCCTTTAAGCCTTCACTTGAACTCAGAGTTCTTTCACTTTTGGCGTTGGATTTATAGTTCACCCATTCATCTTCGGTGAGTCGCTGTTTTATCTCTCAGTCTACCAAACTACATAGTTTTACTTGTGAGCACTCACTTTGGGCGAGGTCGGGACAGTTGGGAGATCCACTTTTTTGGTTAGGCGACTACCGGTTGGGAGTTTA
Organism: Solanum stenotomum; assembly: GCF_019186545.1. Classification (NCBI taxonomy): domain Eukaryota; kingdom Viridiplantae; phylum Streptophyta; class Magnoliopsida; order Solanales; family Solanaceae; genus Solanum; species Solanum stenotomum. Next base: position 40,515,298 of record NC_064284.1, on the reverse strand, counting down.
TACTTCTTTCAATATTTTTGGCCTTTTTTCACATATTCATCCTTGCCTTGTCCTTTAGCCTTCATAGCTACAAAACATCAAAATTTCATCAGAATATGACATACTTAGGCATTGAGGATACTAATTCTTGTACTAACAAAGCCTCAAATTAGTTTAAATCTACCACATATCATTAAGGAAATATGAAACATGCATTGTTGATAACTGGTAAGCAAATATGAAGAAGACAGAATGCTGGTGGCAACTACACTTGCTCTATTAAGTACTTCACCAACTCTTGAGAAGTTGAAACCGAATAAGGAGGAGGTTGGTTTCAACCATATCTCTACACATCAATATTGTAGTTATTAATGCTGTAACACCTCAGATTCGAGAAAGGATAAAAAATTCAACTTTCAAGCAATCTGGTGCCAGGATCGACGGACGCCACCGATGGTGCATCATTTGATGCACGAAACATAGGTTGGGTTTGTGGATTGGCCAGTCAGTTTCTCCAAAACGTCAAGTTCCAGTTCATTTCTACGGTTCACCAGGACGAACCATTGTTCAATGTATGAGTTGTAGGTAGGTCTCGTAGGTGAGCCCTATACTTAGACAAAATTCAGGATCCATGACCGGGACCAACAGACCATCATTGAACTCACGGTTCATGGATGGGGATCCGTCGATCAAGGAATCAAAACCTAGTCTCTGATCCAAATGACGCCCTAGAAGGATGGTCCGTGGTCTGACCAATGGTCCGTCGGTCTAGCCGTCTACTGGGTCGACAATTTTTATTTTCAAGGGCTTTTGGGTCTTTTCCTAATTATTCTAGTCGAATACTATATCATTTTAACCTTCACAAAACCCCTATATAAGTGTTTTAACCCCCAAATTTCTCTAATTGAAATCATTCTCTCAAATTAACAAAAGAAGAACAAGTCTTCCTCTCAAAATATTTCTCTTTCTAGAAAACTTGAAGAATAAGGGATCAACCTAGGGTTTCAAGTCAATTATCCAATTCCTCCATTGAAGTCAAGCTTTTGGGATTGAGGTATGATAGTTTTCATCTATTAAAGCCTTTCCTCCATGGAGATCCCAACATTTTCAATTTTCAAAGTTAGAAATCCCCAATTGAGTTAGGGTTTTCTTCTATGTTATGAGTTCCTTTAATTATTGATTTAATTGATTGATCTATGATATTTTATGCATAAATTGATTTAATGATCCCCTATGAACCGTTGTAATACCCATGTTTTCCAAGTTACAATTATATAATGTAGGTTTTGGATTATGAAAGAAAGTTTATGAAATCAAGCATGTTCTCATGAAACTTATGTAAATGTTTTAAGGATGCTTTGAGATTGAAGTATCAATGATGTTGTTATATTGTGTTATTGAAAAGATTTCTCATATACACATGAAAGCATGATTTGCGAAAGGGCATTCTTATGTAATAAGGATTCTTAGAGTTGAAAGGTCTTCTTATCTAAAATGAAAAAATATGTAAGAAGCTATACTAATATTGAGGCAAGAGGCGATTATCCATTCTCTCTAACTGAAACCACAAGAGGTGATTACCCATGTCATATGATGTAAGGACAAGAGGAGATTACCCATGTTCCTTCATGAGCTAAGATTAATATGAATATGAACTATTTCATGGAAGTTAAGCTTAGTACCAAGTGGACAAGTGGCGATTACCCATGTCCCATAAACTATGTTCCAACATATGAGTATCTACATATACATTAGCTAGTGGATCTACATAAGCTAGAAGTTCATGGTCCTTACTTTGGCAAGAAGGGCAACCCTTTTTCGGTGTGGGGCAAATACTGTAATCCATGATAATAGGTCTCATGGTCTTATATGTCGATACATGCTACTTTCCACAAGCAAGTTATGATGAACTAAGGTTACTTCAAGAAAGTAACTCATATATGTTTTAAGATAATGACTATGTGCATTGACCATGCTTTATGACTCATATTTTCTAACTCGATGTCTCATGTTTAGGTTGGTCATTGCATTTCATGAAGGTATCTCTTTTAAGTATGTTTTCAAATGTTTTATGCATGGCTGTCATACTTGGTACATATTGTTGTACTAACACATACTCTTTCCTGCATTTTCCTAAATGTAGGGTCTGACAGTCATGGTTCCCAGTTTGGTGGCTAGAGTTCATTGAGGAGATTCCGAGCTTTGAGTGATTCCTCATGATTCAAGGACAGGACATTTATTGTTTTCAGTCTATCCTTACTTCCTGTTTTGGACTATGATGTACGGGTTTCACCCAGATTCATTCTTATGTACTAGATGGCTTTGAGACGATGTTTAGATTTTCGTATGCTTTATGAAACTTTGATATATTGAAATTGTCATTTAAATCTCCTTGTTCTATTTCTTGTATGATGAAAGCTAAGTGGCTTGTATGGGGCCTCTCGGGGTCTTGTACGCCATGTTACGCCTAAGCGCTACCTTGGGTCGTGATAAATGCATTGAAAGACATGCTGAAATATGCAAAACATTTATAGGAGATGTTGTTTTGCAAGAAACAAATTGGACAAATAAAAAATAGTTATAAGAGATATTGGCTTGTAGGAATGAAGTTGGACAAAGCAAGAAAATAACACTTACTGATGAGTGCAATTCAAGAGTGAGAAACAAGCTTCCCATAAGGCTTGATGATCCATGGGGTTTTACCGTTTATATAGATACTTGTGAGAGAGATGTTGGACTTGCACTATGTAAACTAGGAGCAAGCATAAACCTAATGCCAAAATTTTTGCCAATGAAAAATTACATCCAACAAGCAGCACCTTGCTACTTGAGAACATATGCTTCTTACCACCAGATGTCACCGTTAAGAGATATGGTAATAAGAATTTAGATATTCGTCATCCCTACATACCTTATAATTCTAGACTTTGAAGCAGATGCTATGATATCGATCATTGTAGGACATCCTTTGTTAGCTACTAGGGGAGAACTAATCAATGTAAAATATGGGAAGATGACAATTTGAGTCTACAATAAAGCGGTGACTTTTATGATTTGCAAAGTATCTTCCAAATCCTCATATGGGGATCTATACATGATCATACCAATAGCTTCTACCTACTCTCTCTCGATTAGAAGTTGTGTGATTTATTTTTTGCCTATATTATGCATAAATTCTCTTGTACATGTATAGACAAGGTCCTTGGAAATTTTCAAAAGGCTTTTGTAAATAAAATTGATTTTTCTTTATGTTTTAATATAATATGTTTATTTGAGATGTATTTTTTCTTAAAAGTTTTCTATAAAAGGGGAATACTTTTTAAGGGTTCTGATATACCGTGAGTTTACGGCATTTTTAATACATTGTGTGTGTCTAGGGACTTTTTGTATTGATTTTTATGTGTTTTAATGATGTTTTACAGGAAAGATGTTTAGGCGCGGAAGTAAAGTGACAACTGAAAGAAATGCAGAAAAGGGCATCTACGGAGGTGATCTACGTACCGTAGGTCTATTGATGTTTCGTAGATGGTGATCGTAGATCATCAGGGCAAGGCATGGAAGAAGAATCAGGGAATCTGACAAAGTGTGGAACCACGGTGACCATTGACGGTCCGTAGATTGATCTACGGACCGTACTGCTGAACCGTAGAATGTGACTGCGAGGGTTCTAATACCTGATATTTGGAGAATTCTAAGTATGGAGCTACAGAGAGGGATTGACGGACCGTATATCGATCTACGGTCCGTACTAGTGTTCCGTCGTTTGCTTTAGAGAAGCTGATTTTTGAAAGTTGAAATATTTTCCAAGTCTTGGTTGACGGAAATGACTCACGGACCGTAGATCCATTGACGGTCCGTGAGTCAGTCTCGTAGAATGAAGACGCGTGCCTGAACAAACTTTCCTTATTTTTTTCCTTTTAATTTAGGACTTATTTTTCTATATATATGGTATGTAAACCTCGTTTTTGGGAGTTAGACTTTATTATTTTAGTTCTAGTTTTTGGTTTGGGAGATCAACTTGCAACTTTAGCAATTCTTAATTTCCTAAGTTTGTTTTGAAGATTTTGACTTTGCAATTCAAGTCGAAATTCTGGGTTTATCATTCTCATTACGTAAGTTCATAATTTATTCTTCTACAAATATGAATTGTGTTCGTAGTAATATGGGTAACTAAATCCACAACTAGGTTTGTGGGAACCATGAACGATTAACGAAGTATGAATAGTAACTAAGTAATTTCCAAATAGTGTTTTGCATACATTGATAATTCTTTCGTTTAGAAGTCTTTTTAGCGGTTGCAAACGTTAAAACTCACCTTGTTGCTACTTGCCGGACCAAGGAGGTAGTTAATAAGAAAAGAATTATCAACATAGATTTAGCGTGATACTATCTAATAGAATTAATGTCGATTGGTGCGAGGGTGAAAACTAAGCCACACATACACACGTAACCGGACCAAGGTGCAGGGTGAAATTCTATAGATGCCGGACCAAGGATTTAGAGATACATAACTTATCGCTTTGCATGTAATACACTAGGAAGGGATTGCTATTATTAGGATTATAGAGTTATGAGCTTATGGGGAACACGGACGCCATATTCCTCGTGAGATCGACCCCAACCTACAAGTTGGGTTCTTACTTGATAACGATTGCTTACGCTTCTTTAGGGAGGTGTAATTTGAGCATATCAAATTTTAGCGCCGCTGCATTCCTAGTTTTTACTATTTTATTGAGTCTTTTCTTTTTTTTTTTAGCATGGGTTCTTTACTTGATAACGATCGCTTCTTACCTCTTTAGGGAGATGTAATTTAAGCGTATCAAATTTTGGCACCGCTGCCGGAGAATAAGGCTTTTAGATTAAGTTTAACTACATTATTGTACTTTAGTCAAGTATTTTCCGATTTTACGTTTTTTGTTTTGTTTTCTACAAGTTTCAACTCTAGTGTATGCCAAGTACACAGAGTCAATGTGAATTCTTGACTCCCTACGATCCTGAATTGAGAAAAACTTTGAGGAAAATGGCTAATCAAGGAGATCTAATCTGAGTAACTAAGGTGTCTGCGTCGTGCCGCGACGTTAAATTAAGCGCTTATTGGGAGGCAACCCAATTAGTAGTGTAACTTGTTATTTTATTTTTATTTTATTAGTGTCACTTTTTTTATCTTGTTTTTGCAGATTAGGGGAAGTCTGAGTACCCAAAAAAATAATTGAAACAAAGGAGCATGTTTGAGCTTAAGTGTGGGGTGTGTTCTACCCTTGATAAAAATAAAGAGAACATGCTACTAGCTACGCCATAAGGCCTCAGGGAGTTTTTCTAACCCTTGTTTTAAATTTTATTTGATGCTTTGGGGACATAGCATATTTTTAAGTCTGGGGTGAAGGAATGAATTCCTAGTTTTTACTGTTTTATTGAGTCTTTTATTTTTTTAGGATGGGTTCTTTACTTGATAACGATCACTTATACCTCTTTAGGGAGGTGTAATTTGAGCGTATCAGGTTCAACTATCGAATTAGAATCAAGTTGGTGCCTGTATGACATGATAATTTTGATTGTCATAGTTGGTATCAAAGCCTAGGTTATCGATCTCATAAATAAAAAAGCAATTTCATGTATAGTCCAATAGATTAATATGTTGACATCCATATCTAATCCTTAGAAGGCTATGAGGCATAAAAAACGTTTCTATTTAATTCTCCCCTATCACACCATTATAGTGTGCCGATCCCATGAGCAATGTCCAATTAATATTAGGACAATTCTAATTGATACATCGACAAACTTTGGATGTTCAATTAAATTCAAGAGTGAGGGTGTGATGTGTCCTATTAGTATATGATGATAATGATTATGATTTGAATTTGTTGTTAAATTTGTCATTGTGTGGAGTCATTAGAGATAGTTGTGACTTAGTATTCAAACTGGTGTATTGAATGTCGAGTTAATAGTAGTGAATGAGATCATGTCTAATTTACGTAAGGGTGACCATTGCATCGAAATTACATTTGTTGTACATATATCTATCATGACAATGGGAGGTCATTGTAGCGAGACTAAGCGAGCTGCAAGGGTCCACACCAGTGATGTGCTGTTCGCCACAACATTATCGCTAACACACGGTCCCAAACTAATGACTAATTCTAGTTTTCTCTATTTTGATGATTTTTATTCGTTCAATGCGCATCGATTGAAATTGTGCAAAACTAACAACATTCTATACAATGAGGTCCAAGAAAAGGCCAATAGTTTTTTGGGATCCACCAATGATACCGTTAACATATCCAGTCATCTCGAAATCTAAAGAACAAGTACAAAAATATAGATTATTTGATACAAATCTTATTACAAAAACCAATATCATTCATAAAAACTAATGACGTGCGCCTAACTAACGTTGCTGATCAGGACACACATGGAATTTCAAGTTAATTTTTGGGGAAACTATAAATAGCCCAAAATAAGAGAGAAAAAAAAATATCAGATCAGAAAATTAAGAATTTTAAGATAGTTTGAATAGTTTTATTGAGCTTTTAACCTTTTCATCCTTGCTCTTAGTTTTGTGGTTCTTATACACTCTTGTAATTGACAATTGAGGATTGAATTCAAAGTGGGTGTTGAATATTATTGCTTATCAGGACACATATTAATGGCTTAAAACATCATGGCTATAATTTCTTTCCTTTTTATGATGCTTTACTAAAACCGCAAATCTTGGGTTGCGATTATGAAGTAGGGTGTTGATTTAATTTAGTGGGTCTTGTATCTTGCTAAGTTTGACTATTGTACATTCATGGATTTGAGCTATTTAGCATGGTTTAATTCATGGGTTAAGGTTGAAAATTTAATCTTAGTCTAGATCTTTGATTGTTGCTCGAAAGAGATTAATTAAACTGGGTAAGAAGTTTGATTCATATAATTTAGGTTTGATTCTTGTAGTTTTCTTGAAAGAGAAATTGTGGTTAAATTCTAATTGTCAAATCTCTCGAAAGAGATATTTCAATGAGGTATTGCGTTGATTTGTGATTTACATAGATTCTATGGTATGATGGTTTGAGATCGAAAGAAGATTAGTGTCATTGAAGATTACCCAACTTATCCATGATTGTCTAGCATTATGGAGCAAGCATACTTACCCCTACTTAATGTCATTATCAATCCCCACACCCCTAGAACATCTCTTTCTTGGTTGAGTCCCTGTTTTTTTGTTAGATTGTGATAATTGAGTGTAAAACTCTTTTAGTTAATTTGGTAGAATCATCAACCCATTTGTTCTAATTATTACAATGAACCAGTTTACATTTTTAATTTCCTAGTTGAATTCATATCATTAAATTACTCCTTGTGGGGTTCAACCCCAACTCTTTTATTGGGTATTTTTACTTCTAACGACCACTTACTCTTCTAATTATTTTTAGGTTAAATAGAGAATTATAAAAATGGTGCTGCTTCCAGGGTGTGGTAGCTAAGAATTAAGTTTGTGAAATTAGTGTGCAAACTTGTTTGTCATAGTAGATACTTGTTTGGTGCTGCTAATGTGCCCTATTTTCAAGTGAAACATGAGTAAAAATGAAAGTGACGATGGTAGTCATTATGGGAAGAACAATAATATTGATGATATGAATGATATGCATGTGAATGCCGTTGAAAGCAGAGGAACAATTTGGTTACCTCCTACTACTGGGAGAGCTATTTTCGTAAATGGAACTATGTTACAATTGCTCCAAATAAGAGGATTGTTTGGAGGCCTTGCTCATGAAAAAACCATGATCATCTTCAAAACTTTGTGGACATTTGAGGACATTTCGTCTTTAAGAAGATATCACAAGAATCTATTTGTTTGCGGTTGTACCCTTTCTCTTTATTGGAGGAAGCAACTAGATGACTTACCGAATTATCTAATGATTCCATAAATTCATAGGAGGAATTGACCAAATCATTCCTTGAAAGATTTCTCCCTCCTTCAAAGATGGTGAAACTTGAAGATAACATCTAGAATTTAAAGAGAGTGGAAGGTGAACCTCTCAATGAATTGTGGTTGTGATTTCAAATATTTGTGTTACAATATCAACCACATGGTATTTCACTATAACACCTCAAAATTAAGAAGACTAGGAAAAGGGCTAAGCAAGCAGTCACCAGCCCAATCTGAGCCATGGGACCTTCCACGAAGACCTTGACGGGCAGTGAAGGAAACCATGACTCGTTATGGTGCTCATAGAGGGTTTCTACAACCTGTACATGACGGTTCCCCTCCCACAAACCCTTAAATGACCTGTGGTGAGAATCACATATCATTAAGGTGGTCGTGAAGAGGGTCAGGGTAAAAGGAATCATCCCCAGCCACTGGTCAAAGACCATGACTTCCATATGGCTTGTGGATTCCCTGACGGGTCCTGAAGGTCATCATTGCAGTGGTCGAATCAATTGTAAGTCAGGATCTTTTCCAGATTATTCTATCCTAATACTATGTCTTTTTACCCTTATCTTGATGTCACAACCCAAGGCTACCCACTAGATGTGACACAGCGTACACGACTCCATAAAGCCTTATATAAGCATCATAGCATATCATAACATAAGAACATAGGAAAAAGTGTGGAAATTTAAAATCTTTCTTTACAATTGAAGTCTTTTATAAAAACCAAGTGGGAGTCTACAACACTATGACTCAAACCATCTATAAAACTTGAATACAATCTTAGGGACACGACCCTTACAAAAGTCTAAAACATAAGGAAATACTGAAAGGACATAATGGTCAAGCCCTCGAATACTATGAGGACTTACCAATCTTTTTCTTCTTGATCTACTATGGTTGTAGCCAAGAGGGTAGATGCCGATATCACCAAATCCTACACTTATAGAAAATGTAGAAAATATGGTTAGCACAAAAACTGTACTAAGTATGGAAGCCATGCATAAAAATCCTTAAAACATGCAAAAAAAGATATTTTAGTTGAAACCATGCTATATGCCAATTTGAACATCATCTTTGAAATAGTTGGGGAATGTAGCTCATAAGACAACTCATGTACAATTTATCATAGCATAAAGGATATCATCATAATCACAAGCATAGTCTCCAACATAAACATAATGCATACCCCAATCATCACAAGACATAACTCACACACATAGTTAAACACCAAGATCATCTCATCATAATAGAACCATCACATAAGTAACCTTAGGTTATACTTGTGCAATGCATAGGTAGGATCCCATAATCCTATCCACACTAAGTACCACTTTTAGGCCACCATGCTCATACTTATCATGCTTTGATCTCATCCATAGTCAATACTCATAGACAAGGAAACATTTATGTTCATAGCTTATAACAAGTAAATCACTCTTAGCAACAATCCATACCATACATGCATAAATTCATATATCTTCATAGCATAAGGAAACCACACCATAACCTCTTTATTGGTCTACTTGTGCAATGCATAAGTGAAGTCCCATACTCCCACTAACACTAAGTAGAGCTCATTGAGAAGTCATAAGTATAGTTCATGTTCATGTACATAAGTCATATAAAGCATGCATTAACTCATAAATCATCATGTCATAAGAGAAACATACCATGACCACTCTTAAAGCCTACTTGTGCAATGCATGAATGAAGTCCCATACCCCCATTCCTACTAAGTAGAACATCTTGAGGAACCATAGTACATAACTCATGTTCTTGTTCATAGTTCATGTTCTTGTTCATGGAGGGAAATAGCCTTAACCGACATAGACCATGTGAGCTACATGGAATCCGATGTCATGCCCCCACATCGGAAAGAGATGTCCTACTTGCCTAAGGTAGAATTGAAGTTTATTAGCTTAGGTGGATCCACTAGATAAAGACCTATGTGGTCACATAGTTATGGGATAAGGACTACTAGAAACCCGGACTAACTGAGGTAAAAGGTTTCCATCTCATGAGATAGTTGTTTTGGGAACCCAGACTAATTGGCGTAAAAGGAATCCATTTAGAAAGCCGAGCTAACTGGCGTAAAAGCTTTCATTTGGGAAGCCGGACTAACTGGCATAAAAACTTCCATCTCATATTCATATCCACTCGGTGCTATGCATAATTCCCTTTAAGTTCATGTTAAGTCTTTACTTAAGTTCATGTTTATGGAAGAATGACCTAACAATCAATCCAACATGATATCATGACATAGCTCATAGTTTCTATAGGTGAGAATGGCTTTTCAACCTTAGAATCATTAATATTTGAGTAAACCTTTCACATCATGTTCATGAGAATAGCCTTTAAATCAACACAACAACATTATCATAGTCATATACATTTCATGCATAGTCATGTGTAAAGGTGCATATGCGAATTAGCCTTTCAACAACACCTTAGTTACATCATAGTCATATTCATACATGGTGTGTGTGTGTGTGATTGTCCTTTCAATTACACAACAACAACATTATCATCATAGACACTCCACTCTCAAAGTGTTCATAAAACATGCACATAATATCATAATCATAGTATCTTCACTTTCTAAGTGAGTCACAAGATCATACACAATTCTTATCAACATGTACAAACCCTCATAATTTTCCCTTCAAGGGCTATGAATCAAACTCAACCTAAACATCTAGATTTACTAGATTCGATAAGGGGAATATCATGATTCAAGTAAATCATTCATTTCATGCATAAACTCATGTACTCATATTATAGGTCATGTGGGTGAAGTCCTTCCACAATAATGCCATATACAATTCAAAATACTTAATAGATACCTTTTTAAAGACTTAACATCCTTATTTTATTCAAATTAGCTTTTACCCTTAAAGCCCTAGAAGCCATCTTCATGCTACAAGCCTTACTCTCAAGCAATGCCACACATGACCATCATGTATACCTAATTGACAAGGTAATCCAACCACATGCTTAATTCTTTAATAAATTACAGTCATATGGCATCATATAAACTCAATCAATATACATATAATATATTCACATACTTCATTAATCAATCAACCCACATCATGAATTCACAATTTAGTAAATATGGGGGGATTCATGGTTTCATGGAGAGATTTCATCATAAATAAATGATAAATCATCAATTCAATCATAATCCATCATAAATCAACCATTGAAAATATTTTGAAAGAGAACCAATGACTTAGATTGAAACCCTAGCTTTTGGGGGAAATTGGAAGCTTTGAAATCAAGTTTTGAGCGGACTCTATAAGTGAAAGCTACCCATAGATGAAAATACACCATACCTTATGAATATTACTCAAGAAATTGAGTGGTAAATATGAGTTCTTAAGCCGTAGACATTGATCTCTTCTTCTTCTTCCTCTTCTTCTTCATTGGAGGTTTTAGAGAGAGAATTATTTGGAGAGGAAAGTTGGTTATGATTTGAGTCTTGGGAATTATGAAGTAAATAGGTTAGTTAATGGTCTAAAAATACTTATATAAGTCTATTAAAATAATATAAAACGACCCTAAGCTAAAATAATTAAATTAGGAATTTCCTAAAAAAGACTCACCTTGGCTAAACTTGGCAGATTGTGCGGGCAACATCCACAACCTAGGACTCATGGACCATGAGTGGGGCTACGCTCCTTCCTGCAGGTCCGTGGGTGGTGGTCTGTAACTCTTCATTTTGGCCCTTGACCCACTACATAGTTCCACTGGGAGTGGATGGACCTACGTCCAGTAGGTCCCATCTGTAGGTCATATACTTAGGTAGTTTTGGGGCAACTTGGGGTTAGGCTTTAGGGTCCTCCTCAAGGACCCCTTGGTTGGTACTTGGGGGGTTGTACCTTAACATCTAACCCCTAAACCCCTCAACCTAATTTCGGGAAAACCATTTTACACTTCTTAACCCCACACCAAACTTAAAAGCTCTCACGTAAGGCTCTAGTTTCACCTACTAGTTTTCCGGGTGTCACACTAGAGGTCCTATATAAGAGTTTTTGCTCCCAAAATTTACCCAATTAAAATAATTCTCTTAAATTCCTAAAAGAAGAACAAGTCTTTCTCTCCAAAATATTTCTCTCTCTAAAAAACTTGAAGAAGAAGGAGTCAACCTAGGCTTTCAAGTCAAGTCTCCAATTCCTCCATTGAAGACACACTTTTGGAACTGAGGTATGATTGTTTTCATCCATGGATCCCTTTCCTCCATAAAGTTTCCAAATTCTCCATTTTACAAAGTTAGAAATCCCCAATTGAGTTGGGGCTTTTCTTCCATGTCATGGGTTCTCTTCAATGTTGAGTTATTCGTTTGTTATTTGATCAATTATGCATGAATTGAGAAGATTCCATGTTTTAAGATGAATTCCCATGAACCCATGCTTAACCCATATTTTCTAGATATTGATGATTTAAAGTGGGTTTTGAACTATGTAAGGTGAATTATTGAAATATGCATGTTCTTATGAAATTGATGAATTATGATGTAAGTTGTTTTGAGAGTAAAGCATAGACGAGTTGTTGTTAATTGTTGTGAAAGGATTTCTCACATAATTAATCCATGCATGAATGTGAAAGTTTTTTCTCACATAAAGGATTCTAAGGTTGAAAGGACGTATTACCTTAAATGAATCAAAGTTAAAGAGCTATTCTAATAAAACCTAGCTTGGATTGGTTGCTCAAATATACCTTTCCATGGATGACATATGACTTGCTTGGATTGACAATATAATGTGCCCTTCCATGGATAATCAAGACAAGTATGTAATAATGACTATTCCATGAGATTTATGCTAAGCACCTTGAGGATGTTGAGATGGAAGCTCTTCCTAGTTGAGATCGGGTTTTTAGTAGAAATCACCTTATCCCATACCTATGTTCTCCTATAGGATGGTTGTCTTATATAGACATTATCTAGTGGATCCACATACACTATGGGTACACACTCTTACCTTGGCAAGTAAGACACCCCTTTTCGATGTGGGGCAAACTCTGGATTCCATGGTAATAACTCACTTGATCTTACATGTTGTTTAAAAGTAAATCTCCCACATGTATCTCACATGTGACTTAAGATGATGTCTACTTGTATTGATCATGTTTTATGATGTATGTCTTCTAGTTCATTTACATTCATGTTTTAGCTTGGTCATTGCATTTTATGAAAATGTCCTTTTTAAGCATGTTTTCAAATGATTTATGCATAACTATCATACTTGGTACATATTTGTACTAACTTATACTCTTGCATGCTTTTTTATGAAAATGTAGGGTCCAATGCTCCTGATTTGCCTTTGTGTGGTTAGGTACCCTATAGTTGAAGATTTGAAGATTGGTGAGTCCTCATCTTCCGAGGACGAAGCTTTTATTTCTTTATTCCTTTACTTCCAGTTTTGGACTTAATGTACGGGCTACGTCTCGATCACTTCTTACGTACTAGATGGCTATGAGATGATGTTTAGACTTCTACTTCATATTATAAAGTCTGTTGAAACCGTCTTTTGAATCTTCTATTTCTATTATCTTGTATGATGAATGTTAAGTGGCTTGTCTTGGGCCTTTTGGGATTTTATATGCCATGTTACGCCTAGGAGCTACCTTGGGTCATGACAAACTTGGTAATTAGAGCACAAGATTTTGAAAGGTCATAGGAAGTCTTATAAGACACGTCGAGTAGAGTCATGTTCATAAGTGTGAAGCACGCTACGCTTATGAATGCGAGGCTATAAGATGTTTAGGAAACTCCACTTCTTTCATTAATCTAAAGTCTTGAGATAGAGTTTAACTCTATAATTTCACCCTCATAATCCTAATCTGATTCTCTATAGGATATGGCTACTCAAAGAGCATATGCTAGAAGGAATGTGACAGAGAATGTGGAACAAGAGGCTCCTTCTTAAGCTGCTCTAGTTCAGGTCGATCCTTAGGCCAAGCAAGTGATAAATGTGAATTTTAGGGCTGATGTCAAGTGTTGGCTTAAGCCATGACGACCCAAACTAATAGGGAGTTTGAGGCTCCCATGAACCCAAATGTGGGTATGACAACATCCAGGGTGAGGGATTTCACAAGGATGAATCCTCCAGAGTTTTATTGTTCTAAGGTTGAGGAAGACCCTCAAGAGTTCATTGATGAGATTTATAAGGTATTGATGATTATGGGAGTGACGTTGCTGTCAAAGGCGGAGTTGGCAGCTTATAAAATTAAGGGTGTTGCTTAAATATTGTTTAACCAATGGAAAGAAAGGAGGGCAGACGATGTGGGTCCTCTTTATTGGGAGAAGTTTAAAATTGATTTTCTTGATAGGTTCTTTCCCATTGAGATGAAGGAGGCAAAGGGGCTTGAGTTCATCAACCTTCGTCAACTGTCATGACCCAAGGTACCCCCAATACAACATTGTAGGCCTATGGCCACACTAAATCTGGACAACGCTTGTAAAGTGTTGCCTAAAATGTTTTTGGGCACGCTTTTAAAGCATAGCCAATGTTTTTAACTTTTGGCTTCGATAATATTGGCAACACTTATAAAACGTACTCTTTAATGGTATAGGCTACACTTTATAAATGTTGTTATATCATGACATAATTGACTACAACTATTTATATATATGGCCACACTTTTAAAGTGTGCTATTTTTATAATTAAAAAACAACACATTACAAGTGTAGCCTTAAAGTTTTCACTAAAATATAATGTTCCCTCCAACATTTTCAAGTCCCGCTCCAATTTTTATTTGGCAAAAAAAAAAAATCATAAAACATAAAACCTTTCAACTCTAGGTCTTTTCCCCATATCAGAAAAAATTTATAATTTCCTGAAGAACAAAATTTGCTCCAAATATAAATTTTTTCCCAAGTTTTAGGTCTTTGCTCCAAATCTAAAACTTTTCAAGGGCTCACAAATTAAAAGGTATTTCTTCATCAACACATAAAGCAAAGTTTTTTCACAAAGCAAAGTGAAGAATCGTTTGAAATTTTCATTCATTACAATCGGACTATGATTTTGCTCCAATCTGAAAATTGCTCATCGTGAATCGCTTGTCTAGCTGTTCTTGTCAGCTTGAAGAACAAAATTTGTTCCAAATCTGATGTTTTCGCTGTTTTAGTTTAGTTGGTGAATATGATAGAACAAATTGCTTCACTTCAGAAGATGGTGTCTGAAAGCTTCATAACATTGAAAGGATTTTGTTGGAATAAAGTTTATTAGATAAAGATGTAATCTTTAAAAGTCTAAATTTATGGCATCTGGGTTATTTTTCTAATATTCTTGTTTTGTTGAGATGATTTTTTGTAGATTTTTCGAAGTGTAGCTCGTTTTAGTACTATCCACATCATTTAATTCTTTACCCCATTTTTCTCTTTTAGATTTGTTAGTTTCCCTTAAACCCACTGCACTCAAAGATTATAGAAGAAAAAGAAGAGTAAAAATTTATTCCTTAAAAGTCTAAATTTATGGAATCTGGCTGATATTCTTGTGTTGTTGGGATGATTTTTAGGAGTCTAGCTCGTTTTTGTACTACCCACATCAGTTAATTCTTTGCCCCATTTTTCTCTTTTATATTTGTTAGTTTCCCTTAAACCCACTACACTCAAAGATTACATAAGAAACAGTAGAGTAGAAAAGGACAACAAAAACAACAAAGAACTATTGTTCGATGAAGTAGAAAATTTAACAGTCAATATCATAGCCGAGTACAAGTTAACTTCAAACAACTCAATAATAATTGGCACACACGTGTCCTGATTTCATTTGATTATTTTAGTTTTTGGATCAGTTGTAGGGTTAATGCTATTGCTAAGAAGTGAGAATCCACAACATTGACTCTTGAATTCTCATCAACACCTGAATCTTCTACCTGGGTGTCTCAATTTCTATGAAAGTTTCGCTATTCCGTGGTTCAATATCCCTAAGGTGAATGACCCATTTAAGGTAATGATTTCAATGTTGAAGTGTTAAATGTGTTTTCTTTGTTCTACTATTTTTCTCTAATTATAGATTATGTTATTGGTTATCAACGAAAATGTAGAACTTTAATTTTTAGGTTGGGATTGTGGCGTAGTTGAAACGGAATGAGCTCAATTGGTGAACATGCTTCTTGATAGAATTTATCAATCTCAATTAGTTCATTTAATTTCCTTAATCGCTAAGGATATATTTATCGACATTAGTTCTTTGCTTAAATGAAGTTCTATGTTGTTTCAACACTTCAACACTTCATCAATTTTGCTTCAGCCAGAACTGTCCTCGACATCTCATCCATCTTCATCGACTCTGTGGTAGGTAGGATTTGGAAATTTCTTCAAGTTTCAACATTTATTGCAATTTATCTACTTTCTCACCCTTTTGTAATAGTGTTTGTGAGGGAGAGGATTGTTCTCTATGTCTATTTCTTCGGTTACACTCGTTTCTATTTCTACTATGTTAAATTACAAACAAGATAGTGCAACTTCATGCTTTATATTAGTCAAACTTCATTATATGTACCACAGTAGAAAGACACATGTGAATTTCTAAATGAATATTCATCCACTTTGTCATTTCTACTACTGCTATTCTCTCCCTTTCGATAAATTCTTGGTTTAAGGCATAATTAAGATGAGCTTGAATATCATGTAGCCTTTCCCTTGCTGGTGCAATTCTGTTGTCCAAGCTACCTATTCCTTGATGTTGTAGTAGCTTTAGTGGTTCTTTGCATAATTTCAATCTAGCCCAGAGTCTAAACATGTTTGTCCCCCAAACTGGTTGCTGCCAACTATGTTGTACGATCTCCATGAATTTCTCATCCTCAGTTAAAATGTTGATGAACCTGAAAGACTTTTTTCTCAAGGAGCTGTGGTGATTTCCATATGGATTGGGGAGTTATCTGAGAAGTGTTTTTCCTTGAATTGAGCTGTAATGTGACCATATGAAATACATTCCTCGTTACATAATGCACTATCTATTTTGCTCCAAATATACCTATTAGTCCAAGTAAATACTCTTCCGGTCTCTTTCATATCAGTTAGGATTAGAGTATCAATTACTTGCTGGAAATCTCTATTCTCACTTTCGTTTACTGGTTGGCCTCATTTTCTATCCTCAAATGATAACGGAGAGTTGAACTTTCCACATATGCACCAAGGGGTAGTTAGGTTAGTACCAAACCTCATCAAACCATCCCATAGGTCCCTTCTCTCTTACAGATTATTACTTCCATATACTACAGTTATATGACACTTAAAGTTTGTTCTTCTATCAACCACTGTACAATGGATGTACTGGCCATGTGTTGCTTGAACAGTAACCTCCAAGTTTGTTCTTCTATCAACCACTGTACAATGGATGTACTGGCCATGTGTTGCCTGAACAGTAACCTCCACCTTAGTTGCCTAATAGACACTCATGATCAGTTTCATATAGACATTGTTGTTGAATTTTTGTTTTCTCATCCATGTGAATTCCATCTTGGTCGTGATCATCTGGATATGTTAGTTTACGTGTTGCTGTATGATTTTTTCTGAGGCTTTTCAGTGTTGATTGCCTTCTTTCTTGAGACAGGTTGAACGTCCTACTGGTCAAGTTCATATAGTTGTAGTTGTTTGTAAAATCCACTATTGCATATTGGTCAAGTTCATATAAGCATTGTTTGTTCTGTTCGCTGTCTGTCAAATCGTACATCAGATATGTGAACATGTGCAAGAGAGTTAATATGTTTGATGTCAAAACTTAGGAATCTACTCATATACCATCAAAGAAGAACAAAAACTTACAGTCTTGGGGAGAATTAAAAGCTGACTGGAATCTAGGACTGTTAGTCTTCTTGAGTTATGTTTAAAAAGGTAATAAAAAGCATACATCCAATCTATTAAATGTGGGTAGCCTAGGTTCAACAGAAAGTGAACCTAGGCTTCTTAGTCTTCTTGAGTTCTATTCAACTCCTCGTTCTTAGTCGTCTTGAGTTCATAGTTTTTGTGCTCGCCTTAAGCTTGGTTTATTTAATTGTTAATCACCATAAAATTTAGATATTCATATTTCTTTTATATGTATGGATTACGTATTTCTTGTTTTGGAGACTGTTGTGTTGAGGGCGGTTTTGATCTAATAGATAGAAGGAAGGTACTTTTTAACCATTTATGATATGTTAAGGCCATTTTGACCTTTTTCTGTTTTCCTAATAAAGATTTTCCCTGGAATCCTTAACTATTTGTTCCTTGCATTGCTGCAAATACCATATCTTTACAACTTTATAATTTATGATTTTCCCTGGTGCTAATTTGAAAGCTCCTGGTTCAAGGTCATATGTTGAGTTGCAAATAAGCCAATCTACTGATTTCACAACTTTGTTGTTGTGTACCAACATGTTGAAAATGATTTTATGCATTGTTGAATTTCCCATGCTTGTCCAAAGTAAATCTGATAAGTTCATGATTGGCATAGTTGGTTCAAACTGAAAAGTATTATGATCTGCCATTCTGCATACCAGGTTCATTCTACAACTTTTCTCTCATTGTATTTATGTGGAGCTCGTGAATTCAATAGCTTTTGTCGAACATCGTATATGAAACTTATTAAATAAATATATGACTATGAACTCAGTTCTTATTTTGTATGAAGTTTTAATGTCTGTTGTAAGAACTCATAAATTTCAAATCCTGTATCCGCCTATGAGCTTAGACTATAGTGGCAATTCGTATCACAAATTTTGATAGATGTATGTTGGAACACTTGAAATCTTATGTTACTTGAGTTCATATGCAGATCATGTGAAATTAGAAGAAAAGAAGGAAGATCTAGGTGAGATTTTAAATGGGGATCGACTCGTGAGTGGTCCTTATGCACTTTATTTCTTGGTAGATAAAGACTTGGAAATTCTTTGTCGAAAGAAGTTAACAAAGGATGAAGTTGCTCAGTTTCGAAGAGTAGTTGATAAGGACTATAACTTTGAGATGCACTACGATGAATTGCCCGTATGGGTCCTTATCAGAAGAGTTGAGAATAGGGAAGAGACAGATGATATAAAATATTACAAGTACTTTCTTTACAAACACATTCATTTCAATATCCACTATAACATGGACCGTGTTATCGAGTTCACTGCACGAATGGATCCACATTCTGTTTTGGACCTAACAGAGGATAGGGAAGTCAATGCTGAGTTCACATACACCGCAAAATGGAAGGAAACATATATTCTGTTTGAGAATCAGATGGATAAGTTCATGCATACTTCTCTACCGCATATCTTGGAGATTCATTGGTTCTCGATTATCAATTCTTGTGTCACTGTCCTCCTTTAACCGATTTCCTTGCCACGATTCGTATGCGAGTCCTTAAGAATGATTTTATCAAGTAAGTGGCTTATCCTTCATTTTCAAAAAGAAAACTAACTAGTCATAAACTCCTACATTTGTCCTGATACAAATGTTGTTACATATAACATATAGTAATGCATCGTTCCAAAGAAAACTTGTCCGCTATAGAGAGGTCTGACTATATCTGATTTTCTCAAGAAATAACTCTTTTAATTGACAATGTATGCAAAAGGTATGCACATGATGAAGAAGCAGTTAACGATCAAGAGGAGACAAGATAGAAGTACATACATAGTGATGTCTTTAGGTTCCCGAAACACAAGTCATTGTTTGCTGCAACACTTGGTTGTGGTGCTCAGCTCTTTACAGTGTTAGTGTCCTCTGAAATCTATTCTGATAAGTTAAGTCTAATGCAAGAAACATTTGCATTATTGTATATTGTGTATCTTGTACGGGACAATTTTTATATTCATGATGGCGCTTGTCGGGGTGTTTTATCCTTACAATAGATGAGGTCCATTCACTACCCTCATGGTTATATATGCACTCACTTATAGCATTGTTGGATACACATCAACCTCTTTGTATTGTCCGCTTGAAGGAACTAATTGAGTAAATGTTGTAATATTCTCATAAATGCTGAGAAATTATCATCTAGACACTAAACTTGTTGTCTTGTTCCAGCTATAACTATAATATAAGCTGAGGTGTATCATGCCTTTCCGTTATCATAGTTGATTAAGCATAAACTACTTACTCGTAAGAGAGCACAAATGACAAGGTTCAAATCCCCGATTGAGATTACTGTTGTTGAACTCGAGACAAAGGGGAACCTAGTATGTTGGCTACGAGTTTAGCAGACCATAGTAACTTTGGTTCAAATCCTGTATTTCTGCATGTGGCGTAGCAGGTACTCGGTAAAATAGTCAATGGGAAGCAAATTGTTCCAGACATCATTGTTATATTTTAAGAACACCCATCTGAATACGAGTCTCACACATATGTATGCTTCCACATAAAGAGGTTTAATGTAATGAGATCTAGAGGGCTATATACAACACGAAAGCTGGGTTCAGACGTCCACGGAAGAGTATTTGACCTCTTTTGTTCTCACTCCCATCTTCTTTAAATGAAACTATTTTTTTTTGTTCTTTCCTGTAGTTTGTTACTCGTTATTGTAACTCAAGTTATGCTTATAAGAACAACATCCACAAGATGGATTTGTGGTACACTGAACATGATTTATTTTCTCACTTGTATCCCTTTTTTATCTGGTTCTTCTCTTATTTTCTGGTTGGATTATTAGATTGTTTGGAAAACATTTTTCTACATGTACACTAATTGTTGCTGTAGTTTTTCAAAAGATTTTTTTTTTGCTTAATTCGTAGCTGCTTTAACATTTTGCTGATTAGAATCTGATTCCTCCTCTATGAAAAGAGGTTGTTTCTGGTAAATTTTGTTAGTTTCTTAGTTTTGGAAATGAGGTTTCTCTACTTTAACATGCTTTAACATTTTGTTCTTTTGTAAGTTTTGGAGAGTTTGGTGTGACTTTATTGTTACGACTCAATTTTAGATTTGTTAGTTTTGTAGAGCTTTACTGTTCTGACTCAATTTTAGATTTGTATTAAGGAGAGCTTCAGTTTATGGTTGCTCTACTGTGACTTTATTGTCATGAATTGGTTTGGCTTACTGTGAATTTGAGCATATTAAATACACATGATTTATTTCACTAACTTATAATTTTATTTTGAATGTGCAGGAAAATGCCGGTGATTGAATTTGAATAATGGGATGAAGTAAACTCGATCTATTATAGTGAACGATGAAGAGTTTTTGTTATGTTTGAATTCATTTGGTTTTGTGGAATTTACTGATAGTAGAGACATGTTTGTCGAAGTTTGGTTGTACAAGACATGTTTCTCGAAGTTTATTAGAAATATATAGCTTTGATTTATTTATTAGATAATTTTGTGCTTTAGATCGCTTATATATTTAATTATTATATGTGATTATTGAATATACAAATAAAAATTAATTTTCTTAAAAATAAAAAATTGTGGCTACAAAAATTCTGCACATTATTGCCACACTTCACAAGTGTTGCTATAGGGACGTCCAATGTGTGGCTTGCTGTACACAAGAAAAGCTACACTTTAAAAGTGTTGTTCTAGATGAGATATAAAAGGCAACATTTTTTAAGTGTGCCCAATAACAAAGCAAAGGCCACACTTTTAAATGTAGTATAATCAAACAAAAGGTGTTGCTAATGAATTACTAAAAAGCGTGCCCTTATACCTCTTTGGCCACACTTTTGAAGTGTAGCTATTATGACAACATTTAAAAAGTGTGGCCTAATGTCTAAGGTTACGCTCCTTTTGGCCATCCCTTGAAGAGCGTTGCTTAAAGTCCAAAAGTGTAGCCTTTTATCAAAGGCCACACTTTTTGCTAGTTTAGGCTACACTTTACTGGGGTGGCTAAAAGCCTAAAATGTTGTAGTGCCCCTAGGCATAACATGGAGTATAAGACCCCGAAAGGCTCCATACAAGCCACTTAACATTCATAACATAAGACATAGAATGAAAAGAGGTAACTAACAACATTTGAAGTCCCAAAAGTTTTATAAAAGTGTATAGGAAGTCTAAACACTTTTATCATTAGCCATCTAGTACATACGAATGAAAATGGGCCTAGCCCATACATCATGTCCAAAACTGAAAGTAAGAAAGAAAACTGAAAATAATGAAAGTCCGTCCTCGAAACATGAGGACTCACCAAAGATCGAAATCTCTCAAATTAAACTCTAGCCACGAAACTGAGAACCCTGACTTTCGGACCCTACACTTGGGGAAATGTAGGCAAGAGTATGCGTTAGTACAAACATCTACCAAGTATAATAACCATGCATATAAACATTTAAAAACATGCGTAAATGAGGACATTTTCATGATTGTGCGATGATCAAGCTATAACATAAATCTTGAATGGTTAGAAACATAAGTCATAACATATGATCAATGCAAGTTAATGTCATCTTAAAGCATACTTACGATACTTCTTGAATTAACCTTGGTTCATCATAACTTTACTTGTTTGTGGGAAGTAGCCTTAACCGACATATAAGACCATGAGAGCTATACTAATGGAATCCAATGTCTCCCATACCGAAAAGAGTTGTCCTACTAGCCATGGTAAGGACCATGAACTTATAGCTATAGTGGATCCACTAGCTAATGTCTATCTAGACAACCCTATGGTGGCACATAGTTAGGGACATGGGTAATCACAACTTGTCCACTCGGTACTAAGCTTAACTTCAACGGAATAGTTCTTAATCCTATTCATCTTAGCTCATGAAGGAACATGGGTAATCACCTCTTGTCCCTATATCATGTGACATGGTAACCTCCCCTTGTCTTTATATCGTCTGACATGGGTAATCGCCTCTTGTCTTTCAGTTAGAGAGAATGGGTAATCGCCTCTTGTCTCAACATTAACATAACTTATTACTTATCGGTTCAGTTTTGGTGAGAATACCTTTTAACCCTCAGAACCTGTATAATGTGAGAAAAGCCCTTCACAATTCATGCTTGAGCAGCGACCCATTCTGCTCGCTCGCCATCTGCAGCAATGTACCTGGCCAGCCATAGTATCACAGCCTCTCGCTGCTCAGCATTCCTCTGGAGAGTGCCACTCCGCACGATGTCCCAGCGGTAATTAAATTCTGACGTGTTAGGAGACCAAGAGTGGCCCGTGGTAAGACCATAGAGAAAATGGCTAATGGTGGCGGGTGATATGTCAACTGGACACCTTCGAACCAAGGTGGAAATGAGCGGGGCCTGAGCTAGTGGCTTTGACATCTTGGAAATGGACCCGCGGAGAGTGGCATTATAGGAAGCATAGAACTCCCGGACAATATCCTCGCTATACGTCCCTGGGTCTCGAGCCATCCAGTCACACTTGTGAAGTTTGAACAGCCGGTGAATAGCTGGCATAGTATGCAAGCTCGCCGTGAGGACTCTGCGCTCCTCTTGAATTAATCGGGCCATTTTTTGTTTGTCATTCACCATCTTTGCATCCCGATAGATTTGCCATTGACCCTTGACACACCACCTATTCAGCTCCCCTGCTACCGAAGTGGGTTCATCATTCCTTGGTGCAGGAATGGCCTCTGAACTAGTTGCCTCATCAGACGAGGCTGCTTGGTCATTCTCTCCAGACCTTGTGGACGATTTGGCGTTGGAACCTGTAGCACGGACAGACTTTGATTGTGAAGAGTGGGCAGACTGGGAGCCTGAGGCATGGGTAGACTCGGATCCGGACATAGGTCCCTCCGAACTGGAAGCAGCCCCAGTTGGTGACCCGATTAGTGTGTGCTCCTCATCAGACTGGGAGACAGTGACTACGTCGGGGATCACCTTCCGGGGGGTGCTCCTGGGTGCTGCGCGAGAGGCCCTAGGGTTGAGAGGCACATATGCGGGGTCAGAGTCATTCTCGATGTCCTCATCAATCAACCGAAAGCTAGGGGCAACCGATTTGGACTTGCCCCGTTTCGAGTAGGTGACCATCTTCTTGGGTTCCATCGTACCTGCAGGAACGTCATTAGTGCCAAAACTAACCATATGCAACACAAGAACTTATTTAGAGTTGGTAACGACCCTAAACTAAGTCCACAAAAAAAATATGACAGATGCTACAAAAGTCATCCATGGAGGAGACCTACGGTCCGTAGACTGATCTACGGTCCGTGGATATCTTCCGTGGA